>NW_024067753.1:640000-734866 GCF_009389715.1 Phoenix dactylifera
GAAGGCTGCCGTCGACGGCGGCGCCATCTGCATACCAGGCCCCGGGATGGGGCGGGCGGGCGGCGGCGCGCCGCTTCCGTGCTCTGTTCCTTGGCGCCCTCCGCGCCGGGTTTGGCCCGCCCGCCGCCCCGCGCCGCACGCCGCGGGCGCACCTCCAAGCCCCGCCGGGCAGAGGTACGTGCCCCGAGGCGGGCGAGACGGGGGGAGGGGGGACGGGGTCTACGTAGTGGGTCGGCCGGGCCTTCCCGCTCCTACGCAGCGCGTTCACATGTTCGCGGGTCTTCCTCGTCCGGGTCTCGGCAATGATCCTTTCGCAGATTCACCTACGGAAACCTTGTTACGACTTCTCCTTCCTCTAAATGATATCTATTTGTGGATTGCCCCTCACTCATAGAACATCCCACTTGGGTTGTCATGATCTTTGACTCTTGATTGTGAGATCAACAAATACTATAGGAGCACCTTGCTCTGATACCACTTGTTGCCCAAGGTGACAAGCTAAGAGGGGGGGTGAATTGGTTTCTCTTAATTTTTACTATCTTACTTATGTCAATTGATGAGTTTAGTAAAATATAACAAGGCACAATACAAACACACAAGAAGTATAGTGGTTCAGTGCTCTCCTAAGCACCTACGTCCACTTCCCAAGCGACCCCTTGGAAATTCACTATAATCCCGCGGATTACAGTTGGATTGTTTTCCGGGCTCACAATCCAAAAACCTTTACACTTTGGTTTTCCGGAATCACCAAAAATCTATGTTGGTTCCCCAACGAACCTATATTGGTTTTTCAGGCTCACCAACGAACCTTTACAATTGGTTTTACGGGTTCACCAATAAACCTACACCGTTGGTTTTACGGGCTCACCAACAAACCTTTACAAGGTGATTAATAAAAGAATGAAGAAAGTTTAAGCTCCTAGATGAGCAAATATAACAATTATAATCTACAAAGAAGAGTTTAGAAAATAGTTATCGCTTGATGAGACTTCTCTCTTCTTTGTCTAGAATGCTTCACTCTTAAAGGGTGGATGGAGCTCTTAATATCTCTTGGAATCTGCTCAACCACTTTCTTTTGACTCTTGAATGAGCACTTGGATGAAGAAGATTAGGGCACTTGTCTTTCTTGTGTAATCTTTGATATTTTGCAAAAGGATGTTTCTTCTGATGAATAGTGTCACTTTAAATAGTTTCCGTCATCCATTGGACAAGCCCCAATGGTTAGAATTCAAAAACTAGCCGTTACTCACTATTGGAAGGTCAAAAAGTACTTCTGCAGAACTAGCCGTTATGCTTCTGCCCGTGCTTGGGTCGACTCAACTTTTACTGGGGTCGACCCAACTTTCACTTTGGTCGACTCAACTTTTACTAGGGTCGACCCTCTCAGAACCACAGAACCTTACATTTCAGCCTTCCTTCACTTGGGTCGACTCAACATCTTTTTGGGTCGACTCAAGGTTCAGTTGGGTCGACTCAACTTCCACTTGGGTCGACCCTCTCAGGGTTTCCAGAGAACCTATTTTGAATGTCATTGCCTTTGGGTCGACTCATGTTAACTTGGGGTCGACTCAAGTTTGGGTCGACTCAAGTTTCATTTGGGTCGACCCTCTCAGGGTTTCCAGAGAACTGTTTTCTTGAGGCTTGAGGTTTGGGTCGACTCATTCTTTGCTTGGGTCGACCCAACTACTGTTCATCCGTGCCATTTTTGCAGAAGTGTGCCAGATGGTTTCTTGATGTGCCGGGGTCGACTCAATCAACCTTGGGGTCGACTCAATCCACACTTTGCTGCAACTTAAGGTTAGATTCATCCATATAAACAATGAAATACATCTTTATCTTATTATACTAATGTACTGAGAGTAACAGACTTATAAATGATGTATCAAATTAACTTGTAACATACTCTTGATTATTGTATTAATCATCAAAATACCACTATCATCCTCACTACCCCTCATCCTAATCCATATAAAGTAGCCTGGGTAGATAAGACGTCCATTTCGGTATCGGAAAGATGCTTGTCCCGATTCAATTTTTATCTTATAAAGACGAGATTTGGTGCGACTGCCTTCCGATGGACGTAGGTCAAGTCATTCTAGGAAGACCTTGGTTATACGATAGGGACGTCACACTTCATGGTCGGTCAAATTCGTGTAGCTTTATGTTCCAGGGTCGGAAAATTATACTAAATTCATTGCCTTCCAGAGAGCCCGGCCCTGAGAAGAAGGGTGCTACACCACGAAAAGATGAGTCACTTCACATCATTACTTCGAAAGAGGTAATAAAAGATATCGAAAGCCAATCACCTATGTTCGCCCTTGTGGCTATGGTTATCAATGTGGAGTCAAATCTCGAGCAACCGCCCGCATTAGTTTTCCTGTTGGAGGAGTTTCACTCTGTTTTCTCTAAGGATCTTCCAGATACACTTCCTCCGATGCGTGATGTCCAGCACGTAATTGACCTCATTCCTGGAGCATCCTTGCCACATTTTCCCCATCATAGACTCAATCCAAACGAGCACACTGAACTGAAACGTCAAGTTGACGAACTCCTCACTCGAGGGTATATTCGTGAGAGTCTGAGTCCATGTGCTGTACGTGCACTCCTCACTCCTAAAAAAGATGGCTCTTGGAGGATGTGCGTCGATAGCCGTGCTATCAATAAAATCACGGTTAAGTATCGTTTTCCTATTCCTAGGCTGGACGACCTTTTATACTATATGTCTGGTGCTACAGTATTTTCCAAGATTGACCTAAAGAGTGGGTATCACCAGATTCGGATTCGTCCTGGGGATGAATGGAAAACTGCCTTTAGAACTAAAGATGGACTCTACGAATGGCTAGTAATGCCTTTTGGATTAACAAATGTCCCAAGTACTTTTATGAGGGTGATGACACAGATCTTTCGACTTTTCTTGAATAAATTTATTGTTGTATATTTTGATGACATCCTCATCTATAGTCAAACTCAAGAGCTCCATCTCTCACACTTGAGGCAGGTTTGTGATGTCTTACGAAGAGAAAGCTTCTTTGCAAACCCTAAGAAGTGTGCTTTCCTAACTGATCACGTCACTTTCTTGGGGTCATAGTATCTTCCAAGGGTGTCTCCGCGGATCCGAAAAAAGTATGCGCGATAGTCGACTGGCCTGAGCCCAAGACCTTAGCAGAAGTACGTAGTTTTCATGGCCTGGCTACTTTCTATCGTCGCTTCATTAGGAATTTTAGTTTGATAATGTCTCCCATTACAAATTGCATGAAGAAAGGAGACTTTATCTGGACTAAGTCAGCATCCCAAGCATTTTTAGGAATTAAGAAAAGAATGAACGAAGCGCCTGTCTTGCGCCTCTTCGGTTTTACTAAGGTATTTGAGGTCGCATGTGATGCCTCTGATGTTGGCATAGGTGGCGTATTAAATCAAGAAGGTCACCCTGTCGCGTTCTTTAGCAAAAAATTAAGCGACGGCAGGTTGCGTTATTCTACCTATGATAAGGAATTCTATGCGGTAGTGCAAACTTTGCGACATTGACGACACTATTTGCTACCGCAAGAATTTGTCTTGTATTTAGACCATGAGGCTTTAAAGTATCTCAATTTCCAAAAGAAACTGAACTATCGACATGGCCGATGGATTGAGTTTCCGCAAGCCTATACTTTTGTACTGAAATATAAAGCTGGAGTTGAGAACAAGGCTGCCGATGCGCTCAGTCGACGGATCTTCCTCCTATCCGTGATGAGCACTGAAGTAATTGGTTTTGAAAGGATCAGGGAACAATATACCATATGTCCCGATTTTAGTGTTGTATACCTGACTCTAGAGATGGAGTAGAGAGAGAACAAGATGATTTCTTTTTACAAAATGATTATTTCTTTCGCTCCGACCGATTGTGTATTCCTCGAACCTCATTGAGAGATTTCCTAGTATGGGAAATACACGCTGGAGGACTGTCTAGGCATTTCGAGAGAGACAAAACCATGGAAATGGTGGAAAGACGTTTCTTCTGGCCGAGTCTCAAGAGAGATGTGGCCAAAATTGTCGGTCAGTGTCGCACATGTCAACTAGCCAAACAACATAAACAAAACACTGGTCTTTACACTCCACTACCCGTTCCTGATTGTCCTTGGCAAGATGTTAGCATGGATTTTGTGTTAGGGCTTCCACGTATCTCTACCAAACACGATTCTATTTTCGTAGTGGTGGACCGATTGTCTAAAATGGCTCATTTTCTTTCCTATTCTAAGACGTCTGATGATTCTAGAATTGCGAAACTCTATTTTGACGAAGTCGTTAGACTCCATGGCCTCCCAAAATCTATTGTGTCCGATCGGGATGTTAAATTTATGAACTACTTTTGGAAAACCCTTTGGCACATGATGGGCACTAAATTAAAATTTTTTTCTGCCTATCATCCCCAAACTGATGGCCAGACAGAAGTTGTCAACCGAAGTCTAGGAAATCTTTTAACATGTCTGGTAGGTGAACATGCTAGAACTTGGAATCTCGTGTTACCAACCGCCGAGTTTGCATATAATAGTTTGGTCAATAGGACCTTAGGCATGAGTCCTTTCGAAGTTGTGAATGGATATAAACCTAGGTAACCCATAGACTTGATTTCCATATCTCATCAACATAGAGTCTCTGAGTCTGCACAATCATTTGCTTCACACTTGCATTCATTGCATCAGGAGATCAGCAAACATATTCACTCTAATAACTTAAAATATAAATCCCTTGCTGATTTACACAGACGTTATAAAAATTGAATGTAGGCGATTATGTCATGGTAAGAATTAGACCTGAACGACTCCCTTCGGGAATGTTCAAAAAGTTGCAATCTCGTAGTGCGGGACCGTTCAAAGTTTTAAAGAAAATCAGTTCGAATGCTTATGTTGTAGATCTTCCTGAAGACTATGGAATTAGTGCGATATTTAATATTGAAGATTTAGTCCCATACAAGAAGTTCACATTCATTCCTTCTGATCCTTTTGTTGATACACCCGTTGTTGTTGATCATCCTGACCCAGCACCTACTATTGAGCCTCCACCTCCAAAGTTTCATGCACGCAGAGAACACATAGAACATATATTAGATGAGCAGGTTATTTCTACTAGGAGAGGAAGTTACCAACGTTACCTTGTTCGGTGGAAAGGTCGATCCGAATCAGATGTGATGTGGATTTCGCGAGCCGAGTTGCAGCGCCTTGATCCTGATTTTCTGGAGCAGTACGATAGCCGACCAGATCTGCACTCGACAGGGTCGAGTTTTTTCCACCCGAGAGGAGTTGATGGGAACATCAGCTAGGCCACCAGTTTATTTGCATGTTTATTTTATTATTTTACTTCTGGGTTTATTTGCATTTTATGGTTCATTTGTGTATTTTGGGTTTATTGGGAATTATTTTGTGTAAGGGGGTTTTATTTTAATTGTTCTTATTTGGGCCCTATTTATAGGGGACTTTTATATTGATTAAGGTTAATGCAGAATTAAGAACTTTTCCCCCCACGTTTCCCTCTTTTCTCTTCCTTTTCCTTTTTCTTCCTCTCCTCTTTCTTCCTCTTCTCTTTCTCTCCCTTTTTGTCTTGCTTCTTCCCTTCTTCCCTCCCTGTTCTTCTCCTTCCTTCACATTCCTCAGGCTTCACATTACAGCAGCCATTCCCATTCGGATCCGCGTCAACCCCGCTGCAACAGCCTGACCGTGATCGTTCGGCATCAAGAACTTTTAGTTTATTATATTTATACACTTATGACATCTTTGGATGAGCAATTGTTTGTGGAACTAGAAAAATTTTCTGGTCAGAATTTTTGGCACAGGTAGAACTAAAATGTTGTTGGTCGGCACTTTTACAATTATATCATTTATTGTGAATTTTAATCCTCCTAATCCTACCACCACCTCTGCACCAGCGATTTGAATATCTAAGCCACTAAGCATAATCACATTTTGAAAAAGATTTTCCTTGCTATGGTAGAACTTTTTCTGCACTTTCTAATACACTCTACCAATGCACAAAATTATCGGATTCCTCATAACAAAATATGATGATGAAACTTAAGGATTAGAAAACCAAAATTGTAGCAAAATTTTTTGGAGTATAAGATGATCGATGAAAAATTAGTTGTCTAGTAGGCTCATGAACTGCAAAATTGGTTCATGATATGAGCCAAAAAGAAATCAATCATAATAAGAAATTTCGAGTGATTGTAGCCATTGATAAACTGCCTTCTAAGCGAAAACTCTTTCTCTTATAATAGGTTGACTCTTCTTTACTAAATAAAAAACATTTCAGAATTACACTGAGCCCGTGCTAACCTGTTCAACTAAAAGACTTTTTGTTTCAAAAAAGAAGAAAAGAAAAGTTTGGTTTAGGTAGCCTAACAAAATCTCATGAAGGTAATGAAATAAAAAACAGGCATAAATGATGTAAAAATTAAAAAGATGCAAAAAGAAAGATAGAAACTCCTTAAACAGCAGGTAAGCATGAAACTCCTTCTAGGCTAAATGTTCTCCATCTCAAAGGAGCTTACCCAAAATAAAACAGAATGTCTAACTTCCTAGTTTACTGATGCCTTCTAACTTCTTGGTTTATTGATGTTATTTGGGCCAAGCACTCATTCCCAAACAAACATTTGTTGCCTAGTCAGTCATGGATCCACAATGTTAGTGCTTGTGTACTTGATTTGCCGACAAAGGTGCAACTATAAGATAGCAAATGTTATGCTATTTTTTTTATGCCTAGTCAGTCAAATATAAATACTTGACATATATAATGCAGTTATGTTTTTTTTGTTGTTGTTTTTTAATGCAAATGTTATTATGCTATTTAGAGGCATTTGATGAATGTTCCACCATATTATAAGATATTTTTTCCCATGCTGGTGGGCATCAATCAAGATTGTTTGGTATATGCTTTGATGTGCAACATCAATTAGGTAGCCAGCTATCCATACCAATCATCATCCATCAATTGAAGCAACATCTGTTGGGTTTGCATCCTTGGCTAGGGTTGATGGAGCTCGGTGATTGTGTCCTACGATTAGAATCTCATCATACTTTCTAATAATGCCTAATGTTAAAAGCATAATCAGACAATGTTCAGCCTGGAATTCAAATTAATTGACTAAATTATGAAGGTTCGGCATGAATAATATAGCATTATATGAGTATAATCCACTTGCGTGCGAATTATATACATGTTACCTACTGGACTAGGCTAAGACAATTGATCCGACAATTGCTCTGAGAAATCCGATAGCATCAATTGGACAACCGGAATTAACGAACACCTTTTATCTTTCACATAAACTCTTCCCCTTTATCCTGAGGAAAAAAATAATTTCTTACGGTTTCGAAGGGACATATTATAATTTTTTTGTTTTTGTAAGGAGAGAGCGCTGATCAGAGGGCCTGGCCTGACGGTCCTAGGGGTTGCCATGGCAGGTGGGTTAGACCAGCGATGCACGTACGTAGTTGTTGACTTTCTCATTTCAAGTCCGAAGGAATTGCAAGACCGCGGACTTCAACACTTCCTCCAAGTTCATCCACTTTTTGCACGACCTTTCTGTTGTCGAAGGTAAACAAATTGTACGTGTTTAATAGCCACCTACATACGTAGTCCCTTTAACGAAGAACAGACGCATATGCAACTTTCACTGCTAGCCATCGATGTCATTACATGAGCATTGCATTATTCATAAATCGTAATAAAGACTAGTAGAGAGCTGGAAGGAAGAATACATAATATGATTACGGCGGATTGCTAAGGAGGTTTAGTGACGGCACCCATAGATTGGATTGCAGCCTCGTTTCCGCGTATTCACGGGGCCAAAGCAACTGCGGTAGTTCCCGCCGTTTACCGGTTTACAGGTCGGCCCCCGGCCCAAAGCTTTAAGCGTGCGCGAGGGGTCTTGTCCTAAAAACCGCCGGCGGTTCGTCTCCAAGTCCGTCCAGAACTCCTCCTTCAGAATCAGAGGTTTGTAATCAAGCGTAGGTATCTGAGGCTCCAGAAAGCCCCTCTCGATCTCAGAAACAAATTGAACCTCCATCTCCTCCTCCTCTGCTTCGCAATGGATATCACTTCCGTTGCATGCGGAGCCTCGGTAAACAGCAGCAGCAAGAGCAGCCACAGCGGAGTGTGCTGAAAGCACAGCATTGCTAAAAAGAAATGCACCAAAGAGAAGAGTGAGAGCTCCCAATCTCTTCATCTCCATCTGCTTTTCCACTCCGCTCCTTGTTCACCTCACCGCTGCTTTAAAAGGATGCCTTGGCAAGCCCACATTCACGTGGGAAGAGAATAAGTAAATTTAACACGCCTAGCCATCTAGGTTAGAATTTCTTCAGTTAAGCAGGATGCTCGATCAACCTATATTGGAGGATAGAAAAGGAACAAACAAACGGCAAAGTTTTAAACAAAGTTTGAGGGTGGAAATGGGTGAACAGGAGCAATTGACATTGATTCGTTGAGCAGGAAAAGGACTATGATGGGCGATAAAGTTTTGGGGACTTCGGTACCAACGAAACAAAAATTGAGGACCTCACGCGCTAGAATGCACGAATGGTGCCAAATCTTGCCGACCCGGGAGTCTCCCAGCATTAATTACCACTCTATTATTTAGATGTATACGGAGTGTTATTTTTTTGGACGGTGGAATTCACATGTTATCTACCTGAAGGGAAATGTTATATGGAAATGCTGATACGGGCGTACATATTTTGTGGCCAATTTAGATCGAACTACTATCAGATCCATAGTGCCAAAGCATGATGGGGGCGGAGCAATTCGTGACCACTGGATCTACCATTTTTATGCTTTATCCTATGTCAATCAGGAAAGCACCGTGCTTGGCAAATATATTTTAATTTAAACAATGTTGTTAAGAATCCACAAATTGGTTATAACCATGACCGGAAGTGCAGAAATTTTGAAGGATCCAAATCTTTGGACATCTTAGCCAACTTTTTAGGTTAAGGATATCACAATCTCCACCAATATAATAAATCTAAAATTAATAATGCTAAAAAATATAAATTTTGATATGTATTAAATATTAATTTAATGAGTTAAATATGTGATTGGAAAATTCTATTTGCATGTATACGACGAATTCTATTTATTTTCTTACAGTTCCTTAAATCTCTTACATTTGCATATTAGTTCCTTATAAACATAAAGCTCTTTATATGCACACATACATGATATATATATATATATATATATATATATATAAACACATACATATGTATATACAAATGTACATCTTGGCATAAATTAACTATTGTTGCTGTAATATTATTCCTATTTAAATTTAGGTGAATTCTTCTCTATCTCTTAGTTTTAAACTTATAGTTTGATGGTTCTGAAATTTCTAGTTTTAAATTCCTTGAAGAAGGAATCAAGTATTGCATCTTCTATTTGTTTACTAGAATTTCTCTAAAAAAATAGAAAACAAAAAAATAGGACAATAAAAATAGATGGTGAATGTTTGAGAAAGAGACCCTGGTCCATAACCTTAAGTTTAATTTGGAAGAAAATTCTCTATCTCTTCCTTAACTTGATAGATTATGAGTCCATATAGGTATTCTATCAATAGGCACGGGTAGGAAAGTTCCAAGACTAATAGGTCCAACAAATAATTTTTTTATTAATATAAAAATTTTAAGAATTGAGAAATAAATATCTGAAAAGTTCTAACTAAAAAGTGCCTTGTGCTTATTGTTTTGCAAATTAGAGAAAGCGAAGGAATAAAGAGTAGGCGATCATGGATACTTCTCTGTTGCAAAGGAAATAACTTCCTTATACATAGCAGCAAACCGTAATTTTTATGATCTAAATCTTTCTCTCCCCCTATCTTCGCCTTAGAAGTGGAGATGCTCGCTTTAGCTTTAGAAGGATTCCTTGGACACGATTAAGAATCGAAAAAAACTAACAATGCATGGCCTCTAGTTGTCGTGTGGTTCTCAGCAGGTACATTTATTAGGTGGAATCCGTGAACAAGAGCATGAATACTCACGAGCTTGTTGCAAGAAGAAAGGTACTGTGTAGTACCTGAACACCAGCCTTATCTGGCATTGTCTAGAATTATTTTCTTTAGTGTATGTAGAGCCACGATTATTCGGACCGCTGAAGCGCTATTGAGTTATTGGAAATAAAAAATATATTAAAAAAATTCTTATGCATACATAAATATTTTTTCTGTCTAATTTATGTCAAAGTATCTATTGAGTGTATCTCCATCTCAGCATCAAATCAAACCACGTATCAAGAATCCATAATTCTAGAAATTTTGAATTTTGAATTCATCTCCTCCAACGACCAATTCCCCGATATATTTACTAAAAAACTTGTCTTCCAATATTTTCAATAATTGCGTTCCAAGCTCTCAATAATACCCATCTTAGCTTGTGGGAGATATTCACAGTTTCTTATCTCAGCCCCATATCAAGCCATATCAAGAATTCATTATTCTAAAAATTTCAAATTTTGAATTTTAAATTTCAAATAACATAAATTTAGAATTGATTTAAAAAACTATTTATTATTATTTTTTCAACTATAAATATATATGTTGATTTCCTCATGAGAATGGTTGAAAAATCTTTTCACAATATTTTCTTTTCTATGTTTTTTTTTCTATAGTATTAAATAAATATCATATCTGAATTGACAGCATTATTTAGGCTCTGACAAGTCATCAGCGGGTCCGTCATGCGTATGCTATCCTTCACATCGATTATCTAGTTCTGATGGTTTTGGAGGAAGGTGTTTTGGTCAAGAGAAATGCTTCGGTAAGTTAGCTTCGCACTCAAAATTTTACTCAGCTTTTTGTCACTATTTACCATAAATGGTTACTGACACATGACTCCAGTAATTAATATATGACATTGTTCTCAAGGCCATGTCACCTTATCAAGCAAGAGTAGGAGATTATTATGATCCACATTATGGACAAAAGATGCACATGCACATTCTGCAGCATTGGTGAGTAGTCTTGATAATTGAACCCTGGTCTTATTAGCCCAAACTTGGTCTAAACTTTATGGTCAGAATTGAAATTAGGTTAATGGTTGGTCAAGGATTCGTTTTTTAAGCTAGCTAAGCCTAATTTCATTTGATTTGCGCTCTCTCTCGAGCAAATGATTCCAGAATTTGAATGCAAATGTAGCATTCTAAAAGAAATTTATAGTAATGTAGCAAATAAATAAATAAATAAATTTATAATAAAAGTGTTACTATTATTGTTTCATTTTCATATTTTGATGTTTATGATGGTCCATTGTATATCTCTTTAACGGACAGACAAAGTCATCTTTACACTAAACCTTATATCTCCAGTGCCCACTTCTTTAAGTAAATGTCCACAGAAACTTGTGTGCTGGAGAAATTAGTATTTTATTTATTTCTACTGAGAAATTGATAAATTTGGAAAACTAATGACTCCATCTTTAAAATACTTTATGTTATATATAAAAAAAATTCTTTTTCGGATTTGAAAGATGAGTTTAGAACCTCTCCAATTTGGACCTGACGAGACTATTTCTCTAATTCATAGACTCATCGATCGTGCGTGGCTGCAATTGGATGAGACTCAGATTTTATATGAGGCGACGCTGCATGGAGCCAAGTCAATTATCACTGTTGTGCGAATCACCAACCAGTGACAACTATGATTGGAGAATTGTTCTTCTCCCATTCAGGTCCAAATTGGAGAGGATTTTGACTCATTAAGCATAGTCTAAAGTAGGAAAATTATGTGCATTTTATATGCCAAAGAAGACTCACACCTACGCAGCTTCAAGTACCCAGTCTAATAATCGGTGCCACATGTACCTCTAATTAATAGCACTACGTAGAGGGTAGTAGATTTCCATTGATAATTTTTGTACCAACAAAATTAATGAACTAGTAAGTTGAGCTAGAGAAGGCAGCTTGTTTGCTAGACTTTCTTCTCCCCCTCCATGGTCCTCAATTATTTGAAATTTTAGAAACAAAATATGACCTCGACCATATGTTGCTATTGTTTTCCTCTCCGCTCACCAGAGGACTGGTTGTTACGATCATATGTAAGAGGTGTTGCTACATCTATCATTGTATAAGAGGAGTTGATGAAGGTTATTATTTCTAATCCTTCGTTTTAGGGGATAACAAATTCATTTTTTAACAGGAGAGTTCCATTAATTATCTCAAAATCCATTATGCGAGATCCATGGACTGCTACGTACCTATCTTTCCAGCTTCTTTATCTTCTCTATACTCTCTGTTTGTCATGGAAGATACTTCTGACAATAAGCTAGTCCGCCTAAGCAAGCTCTTAAAGGAATGAGATATGAATTCTTTTGCATCTAATCTCCAATAATCATATATACTTTTGGTTTATTAAAGCAGGTTAATGAACGGACTCTCAGAACAAAGAGACAAAATTAAATCATAGGACACTACTACTTCAGGAATATTGAAGGAAACGTGACTTAAGTGCCATTTGTTGGACCCATAGGATAAACTAAAGATGCGGAGGAGATAGAGGAGAGAGGTCTAAAAGAGTAAACACCACTACAACGAATGGGAGTTTTGGCGACTCTGTTTTCCCGACGCTAGGGGAAAGCGTCGGGAAAGTTTTGCCCAGCCCAACCTTTGCCGACGCTTTTAGTAAGCGTCGGTAATTCCAAAGAAACGACGACGCTTTTAAGCGTCGGTCAAAGATTTAGAATCTACGACGCTTAAAAGCGTCGTTAGAAAACTTTAAACCCCCCAACCGGCCCCGACTCCTCCATTTTCTATCGGTCGAGGCCCTTTCTATCAGTCGGTGCCCTAGCTCCATCGCCGACTTCTCAGCTCCATCGCGATCCGTGGCTTCCCCGCTGCCGTCTTCCTCCTCCTTCTCTGAGGTAAGCCTCCTCCTCCTCCTCCTCCTCCTCCTTCTCGTCCTCCTCCTCTTCTATCGGTGCCGTCTTCCTCTTTGTTTTGATCTCACCTCCATCCCTAGCCTCGATCGACGATCGAAGATTCCGATTCTCCGCCGCCGTCGACCTCGCCGTCGTCTGAGGTAAGCCTCCTCCTCCTCCTTCTCTTCCTCCTCCTGCTCCTCCTCCTGTTTGTTTTCTTCTTGTCTTTAACGCTCGCCCGGCCTCCTCTCCTCATCCTCTCTCGGTCGATGCCCTAGCAGATATTCTTGCTGATGAAGTTCTACTTCATTACTTTTTTAACCTGTCCTCTGCATCCATCAATTCATTTGGTTTTTATTTTTGAGTTGAGCTATAATAGCCTGTCTTTTGAAATTGCAAATCAAATATTTTTTACGCTATGCTGCTTTGCTCGATATCCTTATTTTGTGCATTAATACCTCATGCTGGCGGTTGTTGATCTGTTAAAGCATGGGCAAGTGACCATTTAGGTGATAATGTCGTGCTTTTTGGTTAATTTGACATTATTTTGCAAGCAAGCATTCTAGTTTTGAGTTTTACACTTTAAAGTATTCTCTATTTATTCTTTAACTGAATCATGTGTTTAGCCTTGTATGCAAGATTGAGGATTTATCTTATCTTATTCTTATTTCCATGAGAACCCACTGTATTAAAACTATGCTTTAGTTCAGTTGATGTTAGGCTAGATTCGGGTCACAGCATGCCTCTAATATCTTGGAGCCTCTGTCATTCACTGGTGGGGTAGATTGGTCTCTTGATGGTCTAAAATGCCAGGTCATGCAATTCATTTGACACTTATCAACATTTGGCATGTGGGATTTCCAACAAGATTTTAATTCATTATTTTACTAAATCTATCTTCAAATAAAAAGTTGTGGAGTGATTGATTAAAACCCTATTTGATTTTCATGAGCTCAAAGCATTTGAGTATATCTTTTGTTTACTAATGAATTCAATTGAGTGTTTCAGTGAAAATCTTGTCTAAGTATTTCTAGACTTGGTTCAAGATATTTTGGATAAGTTAAGAAGTCAGTTTGAACCAAAGTCTGAGACTCGAGTCGACTCCGGGATATTACGAGTCGACTCCAAGCGTATCAGAATCACTGGCACGGGCTCGAGTCGACTCCGGATCATTACGAGTCGACTCCGACTGAGAACTGACAGACGAACAGAAAGACTCAACTCAAAACCTGTCAGCGAGTCGACTCCTGAAGTGCGCGAGTCGACTCCGATGATTACCGAGTCGACTCCGGAGTAGTATGAGTCGACTCCAAGGAGTTACAGACAGAAAAGTCAGAGAGCGATTTTCGACCCTGAGATTCGAGTCGACTCCTGTGGAACGCGAGTCGACTCCGATGGTTGGCAGGTCGACTCTCAGTGGTACACAAGGCAAAAGTCAGGGAGCAGTTTTCGGACTCTGAGATCCGAGTCGACTCCCGCAATGCGCGAGTCGACTCCGAGACAGCGCGACCCCAAAAAGACAGAAGACCGAATTATTGTCTCTGGGAGCCGAGTCGACTCCCAGACAGCTCGAGTCGACTCCAAGGCAGCGCTACATCAAAAAGGCAGAAGGCTGTGTTTCGGAAACTGAGAGCCGAGTTGACTCCGAAACAGTTCGAGTCGACTCCAAGACTGGACGAGCCAAAAGACAGAAGATCGGAAGTTCGGGCTCTGAGCGCCAAGTCGACTCCCAGGATTGTCGAGTCGACTCGAGTGGGCCAAGTTGAAAAATTAGCTCCATGGACTTCATGGGATGAGCCGACTCCGAAAATGGCAAGTCAGCTCCAGAAGTTGGCGAGTCGACTCCGGGTTAAGTCGAGTCGACTCCCAGTCGCGGAGGTCACTTTAATTCAAATCCGGAACAGTTGCCGAGCCGACTCCAGAAAAGCATGAGTCGACTCCCGCTACAGCCGAGTCGACTCCAGATCGCGCGAGTCGACTCCGACCCCAACGGACATATTGTCAGGATGTGCAGAGTGTGCAGAACGGGCAGAAAAAGGTGTCTAACGGCTAGTTTCCGTGGGGGATGGCTTAAATAGCCACAAAGGACTGTAGCAAGGCAGAGAAGCACCATTCCACTCAAAGAAATCAAGCATCCTATCTCTGCCAACTGGTTTTCAACAGAAAAGAAGGAAGAGCGCCATTAACTCCATCCAGCTATCTCTTCCCAGCATTTAAAGAAGTCTCCTCCTGCCTTCAAGTCGACCAGACATTCAAGAGGAGACTCACAGTTCAAGAAGCCCTTCTCTATTCCAACTCAAAAGTGTTTGAGGGCTCTTAACTTCTCTCTAGTTTATATTGCTATATATCTGCTTTTTAGAAGCTCTGTTTTTCTGTTTGTCCTTGTTCTTTCCACCTTGTCTTTGCTTGATTCAATCAGGGGATTGAATCAAGAGTGTAGAGGTTGGTTGGTGAGCCGAGGGTAAAACCAACGTGTAAGGGTTCGATTGTGATCCCGGGAAAACAATCGGGGTGGTTCTAGTCGGTGAGCCTGGGAAAACCGACCGAGTTCGTTGTGAGCTCGTAAAACAACAAGTTGGGTTGTGAGCTTATAAAACAACCGGCTGTAATCCAAGAGGTTATAGTGAATTCCCAAGTGAGACTTGGGGAGTGGACGTAGGAGCAAGGGTTAGCTCCGAACCACTATAAACATTGTGTTTGTGATTGCTTGTGTCTCTCTCTCTCACTCTCATTTCATTCACAGCACATAGCAACTAATTAATCATCTTGCAAAAGTATTAATTAGTCATCCTCAAATGTTTTAATTGCAAAATTATTTTAAAACCTAATTCACCCCCCCTCTTGCGTTGTCTATCTGGGCAACAAGTGGTATCAGAGCCTAAACTCTTCTACCCTAAGAGTAAAAGATCAAAATGACAACCCCATTTGGATCTTCCCACATTGAGGGTCAGTCCACCCAAAGACCCCCATTCTTTAATGGATCCGACTACTCATATTGGAAGGCTAGGATGAGAATATTTATCCAAGCCCAAGACTATGAGATGTGGACCATTGTAGTAAATGGACCATACATCCCATCCATCTATGTAGAGGGTGTCACTGTACCCAAACTCGAAAAGGATTGGGATGACCATGACATAAGAAAGGCACAACTCAATTCCAAAGCAGTGAATGTGCTTTACTGTGCATTAGATAGGAATGAATTCAATAGAGTCTCTACTTGCAATTCTGCAAAAGAGATTTGGGATAGACTTGAAGTGATCCATGAGGGCACGAATCAAGTCAAAGAATCCAAAATAAACATATTGGTTCATAAGTATGAACTATTTAAGATGAATTCTAATGAAACAATCACTTGCATGTTCACTAGATTTACTGACATTGTCAATGGCCTAAAAAGCCTTGGCAAAAACTATACTAGCAGTGATCTTGTCAGGAAGATTCTTCGCTGTCTACCAAGGTCATGGAAAGCCAAGGTGACGGCAATCCAAGAAGCCAAGGACTTGAACAAGCTACCACTTGAGGAGCTTCTTGGATCCCTAATGACGCACGAGCTAACAATGAAGCAATACAGCGAAGAAGAGTCCTCCCATAAGAAAAAGGTAATAGCTCTCAAATCTACATCATCTAACAAAGACTTGTCTTGCAGTAGCAGCAGTGAAGAAGAAGATCACGAGGGAGAGGATGATGAGGCTCTTCTCGTACGTAAGTTCAGAAGATTCATCAACCAAAAGAAGTCCTTTCATCAAAGGAGAGGCCCCTCAAATTTCTATCGAAAGGATAAAGGTAAGGAAAGGGAAAATGAGGGGATTGGATGTTATGAGTGCAAGAAGCCGGGACACATCAGAGCTGAGTGTCCTTTACTGAAGAAGGGGAGCAAGTACAAGAAGAAGAAAGCCCTTGTCACCACCCTATCGGACTCCGACACATCATCATCATCATCGGATGAGGAACAAGGAGAAAAGGCCAATTTCTGCTTCATGGCCAATGAAAATGAGGTAACATCCGCATCACATTTAGATTTTACTTTCGATGAATTATATGATGCTTTCAATGAATTAATGGATGAATACAAAACAATAAACGTTAAAAACAAAGAACTAAAAGTAACTAACCAAACTCATCTCCGTAAGTATGATTCATTAGTTAAGGATAAAGATGTTCTTATCAAAGAAAATGCAGAACTTAAAACAAGTAACCAAATCTTGATACAAAAGAATAATACCTTAACTAAAGAAAATGAAAGGCTGAACAAAGAAACATTAGAACCCAAAAACAATAAACATATAAATGAGAGTCTCACAAAAGAACTAAATGATCTAAAAGCAGAAAAACAAACACTAACTAAAGAACTTGAAAAATACAAACCCTTGGTTGAAAAATTTACATATAATTCTGAAAAATTGAATATGATACTTAATAGTCAACGAGCGGTATTCAATAGAGCGGATTTAGGGTATAAACCTAAACATAAGCTAAAACTTCTTAGTAACTTCTTTGTTAAAGCAGGGGAAAGTAAAACTAAGAAAATAACCTGCTTTTGTTGTGGAACTTTAGGACATAAAGCAAATATGTGTAATTATAGGAAAAGAAAAACTAAAAGAAAAATTAAGAGGGTTTGGGTTCCAAAAGGAACCAACATTACTAACCATGAAGGACCCAAGAAAACTTGGGTACCTAAGATTATATGATTTGCTTGTGTAGGAGTGTCTTGCAGCCAAGGTCGACAAAAATTGTTGGTACTTGGATAGTGGCTGCTCAAGACACATGATGGGTGACAAGGATCAATTCTTCACCCTTGAAGCTAAGAAGGGAGGTGTTGTGACTTTTGGAGACAATAACCAAGGTCACATCATTGGTATAGGTAAAGTACAAATTACCTCTTCAACTTTTATTGATAATGTTCGATATGTTGATGGTCTTAAGCATAATTTATTAAGCATTAGTCAATTATGTGATAGAGGTTATAATGTTATGTTTAAACCATCACTATGCATCATAACAAACCCAAATGACAATAGTTTAGTTTTTAAAGGAATAAGACGTGGAAATGTGTATGTTGTAGACCTTGAGGATCTTGCCAAACACAACTCATGTTTAGTTGTTAATGAAACTAAGGATAATGATGCTAGTTGGTTATGGCACCGTAAGTTAGGTCATGCAAGCATGGACACCATATCTAAACTAGTTAAAAGAGATTCTGTGATAGGTTTGCCAAAATTAAAGTTTGAAAAGAATAAAATATGTGAAGCATGTCAATTTGGCAAACAATCAAGGAACTCCTTTAAATCTATAAATTGTGTCTCTACCTCTAGACCTCTAGAACTACTACACATGGACCTATTCGGACCAACTAGAACCACAAGTCTAGGTGGAAATAAATATGGTCTAGTTATCGTAGATGATTATTTTAGATATACTTGGGTCATGTTCTTAGGCCATAAGGATCAAGCATTTTCAATTTTCAAGAAATTTCATAAAGAAGTAACAAATGCTAGAGATACTTCAGTAATAGCTATTAGAAGTGACCATGGTACCGAATTTGAAAATCATTTATTTGATGAGTTTTGTAGTAAAAAAGGGATAACACACAATTTCTCTGCACCTAGGACACCACAACAAAATGGAGTTGTGGAGAGGAAAAATAGAACTCTAGAAAAAATGGCTAGAACTATGTTGTGTGAAAGTAACCTCCCTAAGTACTTTTGGGGAGAAGCCGTCAATACTTCTTGTCATATATTAAATAGAGTTTTATTAAGACCCATCATAAAGAAAACACCTTATGAACTTTGGAAAAACAGAAAACCAAAAGTGAACTATTTTCATATTTTTGGATGTAGGTGTTTTGTTCATAATAATGAAAAAGATAATCTAGAAAAATTTGACTCTAAATCTGATGAGGGTATATTCTTGGGGTACTCCACAACTAGTAAAGCCTATAGAATCTTTAATAAAAGAACCCTAGTTATAGAAGAATCCATACATGTTGTTTTTGATGATTTTAGTGATATCTCTTCTAGCAAGAGAGTTAATTTTGATGATGATGGTGAAATTCTTGAAGAGAAGATAGATGAGATGACATTACAAGATGATAATCAAAAATTAATTGGAAATGCATCATCAAGCCAAGAGGCTATTATGGATCATGGGCTGACTAAGGCTTGGAGGTTTGCTCACGGGCATCCTAAGGAATTAATTCTAGATGATCCATCTCAACCTGTTAGGACTAGAGCATCTCTTAGGAACTTAAACAATCATCTAGCTTTCGTTTCACATTTTGAGCCCAAACACATAGAAGAAGCTGAAAAAGATGTAAATTGGATAAATGCAATGCAAGAAGAATTAAACCAATTTACTAGAAACAAAGTATGGAATCTAGTTGAAAGACCTACTGAATATTCAATTATAGGTACCAAATGGATTTATAAAAATAAACCTGATAAAAATGGAATTGTAATAAGGAATAAGGCTAGACTAGTAGCAAAGGGTTATAATCAAGAAGAAGGTATAGATTTTGATGAAACCTTTGCTCCTGTAGCTAGACTTGAGGCAATTAGACTTTTACTAGCATTTGCATGCTCTAAGGACTTCAAATTATTTCAAATGGATGTAAAAAGTGCATTCTTAAATGGGTATATTAATGAGGAGGTATATGTAGAACAACCTCCTGGTTTTGAAAATCATCAATACCCTAATCATGTATATAAATTGAATAAGGCACTTTATGGTTTGAAACAAGCACCTAGAGCATGGTATGAGAGGCTTAGCAAATTTCTATTAGAACATGAGTTTTCTAGGGGTAATGTAGATACAACATTGTTTCTAAAGAAGAAAAACAAAGATATGTTGTTAGTGCAGATTTATGTTGATGATATTATTTTCGGTGCTACTAACAATCGCCTCTGCGAAGAATTTGCTGACTTGATGCAGAGTGAATTTGAAATGAGCATGATGGGAGAGCTGAATTATTTCCTCGGGCTTCAAATCAAACAATCTGAAGAAGGCATCTTCATCAATCAAGCTAAATACATCAAGGAGATGCTTAAGAAGTTTGATATGGAGGGGAACAAGTCAATCAGCACCCCCATGAGCTCATCATGCAAATTAGACCAAGATGAATCAGGTAAATCACTAGATCTAAAACTATATAGAGGTATGATAGGATCTTTATTGTATCTTACTGCAAGTAGACCTGATATCATGTTTAGTGTTTGCATGTGTGCTAGATATCAGTCTAATCCTAAGAAATCTCATCTAATTGCAGTCAAGAGAATCTTTAAATACCTAATAGGAACAAAGAATATAGGGTTATGGTATTCTAAAGAATCTAGCCTAAACTTAATAGGATACACAGATTCAGACTTTGCTGGATGTAAACTTGATAGAAAAAGCACCAGCGGGTCATGTCAATTCCTAGGAGAAAACTTAATCTCATGGTTTAGCAAGAAACAAAACTCGGTTGCATTATCTACTGCTGATGCTGAATATGTTGCAGCCGGGAGTTGTTGTGCTCAAATCTTGTGGATCAAACAACAATTGGAAGATTATGGCATTAAACAAGATAAAATTCCCATTAATTGTGATAATACAAGTGCCATTAATCTAACTAAAAATCCAATTCAGCATTCAAGAACTAAACATATTGAGATAAGACATCACTTCATAAGAGATCATGTACTGAATGGTGATGTGACACTTCAATTTGTTTGCACTGATGATCAATTAGCTGACATTTTTACAAAACCCTTAAGTGAAGAGAGATTTAGTGTGCTTAGGAGGGGATTGGGAGTGATTGATCCATCCTAGTGGTATTTTCCACTAGTTCATTGATTTTGATGATTAGATTGTGGCTAATTTAGAGTTTCTTTACAATGATCATCAAATCAGATCATAACTTAGTGATTTTCCCTCATTCGGCACGAACATAGCATGATTTTTAGGTGCGTGCCAGAGTTCGAGACGACTCGAGAAAGTTTCAGAGTCAGCTCGTAACGGGGAGTCAACTCGCACATTTACGGGAGTCGACTCGAGATCGATGGCAGCAGAGGGGGGGTCGACTCGCATTCAGTCGGAAGTCGACTCGAGGTCAATAGGCGCATAAGGAGAGTCGACTCGCGCATACTTTGGAGTCGACTCGAGGTCGAGTCGACTCGCGACTCAGAGGAGTCGACTCGCAGTCGGGATCCGATTTTTTAACCCTAACTTCATCGTTTACTCAACACTTCTATTCACCGCCGCCACTGTTCACAAGCCCTAGAGCCGACTCCTAGAGCGTCTCCGGCCGACCTTAAGGTTTTTCCCGTCCATCTTCCTTGCTTCTTTAGGTTCCTTCCTCTTCCCTAGGTCAAAATGCCTCGTAAAGCCGTTGTCCGGAAGAGACCCCAACCCGCGACCGGTGCCGAGCGGCGTTCCAAGGCTCGGAACGATCCCGCGAGGCCACAACCTCCGGCTCGTTCCCCGCCGAGGGAGGTTCCCTCGAGGCTGTGCGCCGGGAAGGCGGTCTCCACCGGGAGATACGTCGATTTCGACTATCTCTCCCGGGAGGGCTTTACTATAGGAGAGAGACTGTGGGCCCAGGGCTTAGAGTATTTTTGTTCCCTAGATCTCCCCACATACCCTGGCCTAGTTAGGGAGTTCTACGGTACTGTACATAGGGGCGATGGGGGTATCGAGGGCACGGTAGCCGGTGTCCCATTGTTCATTTCGGAGGATATCATTGCTCAGGTCCTCCATCTTCCACAAGTAGGGGTGGCTCCCACACACCCCGAGGATAGGACTGAGGCTCTTACGGCCATTCTAGGTCATCCACCTCAGTCCCCCTTAGATGAGGTGTCCGCTAGCTCACTTTCAGTTGAGATGCGGCTCCTCTTGAGTATCATCTCTAGGTCCCTCTTCCTGAAGACTGGCCGCTTCGATTTTGTATCTGAGAGAGACCTAGCTCTTATGTTCTACATCCTCCAGGACACCCCAATCAACTTTCCCAAGATGATGTATAGATACCTATGTGAGCCACTAGATAGACCTAGGCTCACCCTCCCCTATGGCATGATGTTCACTCTTCTATTTAGGGAGGCCGAGATTTCCATTCCTGAGGGGGAACCCTCTCGCGCATTGCGATGGACAGATCGCATGCGTCCGGGAACCCTACACAGGATGGGGTTTCGGAAGGTCGAGGGAACCTGGGTTAAGAAATCATCCACCTCCGCACATACCACCAGACCTTCTCCCAGTCCTGACCCAGACTCAGACTATCCTACCTTTCCCTCCACTTCTGCTCCCACCACCTCAGCCGGACCCTCCTCCTCAGCTCCACCTACTCAGCCCATGGAGGTCCGGATCGCTCCTGAGCAGCTTCGGGAGTTGCGGCAGGAGATAGTTAGAGATCTCCGGGATGACCTACTTAGGGAGCTCCGGGGTTCAGTGCCTGCTCCTTCTCCTGCACCTTCTTCAGCGTTGGTCCCTTCCCTGTCAGCCGTGGCTGAGATGACGGCCCATGTGTGGGAAGAGATCTACAATGTAAGGTTCCTGATCCAAGCCCAGTTCCACAGCATAAGCGAAGTCACGAGCACCACTCGGAAGATGCGCGATGACATGCGACACGACATGGGCACCACTACCCGGGGGCCGAGCGCTTGGCGAATGTGCTCATCGCCAAACTTGACACACTTCAGCAGTCGGTGACCGAGCTCGATACGACACATAGCAGGGCCACCTCGGCCATTATCCGACAGCTCGAGCACGTCACCAATGCAGTCACACTACTTGCAGAGCGCATGCCCTGGAGAGCCGCATCCTCCTCGAGGAAGCCTTAGATATCTTTTTGTATTTTGACATGTATTCTTTTTGCTTTACTTATTGTATTCACAAATGTATTTACATACACATCAATACAATGAGTAGACATATTCTCTTCAATTTTGTGCAATTTGCTCTCTAAATGATTGCGTGTTATACTCACTTCCTTTTTGATACGTGATAGTCAACTTTAAAGACCACGCAATAGCACGTATCTAGTAGGATAGTGATTACGGGTATCGATCCACAGGGATTGGGGTACAGTTGTTTTTCTTTTAAAAAAAATAAAATATTTAAAAAGGAAGAGTTGGTGAAGAAAATTAAACTAAGGAATTTTAATAAAGCAAAATGCAATTAAAAAGATATCAGTTTGGGAGAACCTAGGGCAAGGAATTCACCACTAATATCGGAACAAGGGTTATTTATATTTTAATTTATTCTTGGATAAACATGCAAATTGGCTACAAGCCTAATAAGCATTTAAATAAAAATTCACAAAAGTAATTTGGGCATAATCCATCTTCGGTTGGTATGAAATGTCTACCCTAATCTAAGGTGGTAGCACATCGCATCTTCCCTAAGCATGGACTATCTTATATTTACTGAGTGATCATGAAGAACAGTTGTACGAACATCATACTTAAAATCACAGAAATTAAATATGATTCAAAAGAAGATATCCATTATAAACAATAAGTTCATACAACTCCAAGAATATAAATAAAATATAAAAACCCTTGGCCCTTTGTTAGGGCTACATCCAGCCCTAGTGAAGAAATCAGCCTTCCATGAAGTTGTGGGCGGCAGCAGCAGCACAGCAGCGGGCTCCCGTCTCTTCCTTCATGATCAGCTCCCTTTCTTTTTCCCTCAGCACTTCAATCTTATATTTTTATATACATGGGAAGTTATTCCCAAAATAACCAAACTACTCTCTCCCTTTACTTTTTCTTTCTTCCCGTGGGATTGGCCTGTGAGGGAATTCATGCCTCCGAAAGAGAAGAACTCTTCTTTATATAGGCTCTCCCTCCTTCTCTCTTCTCGGTTGAGATGAGGATGAATCCCGCCAAAGTCGCAGGAGGTTGCTTGGAGCTCGGATGGCGAGGACGTGGACTGAGAGGATCTCGGACGCGGCTGGCGACGTGGCTCTGTTCGGCTGGGAGCAGGAGACTCGGAGAGGATCATGGGACGTTGGGGTTAATCCAAAAGAAGGTTAGCTTGGTTCGGAAGAGGAGAACGCGGCTGGGGGTTTGGATTCGGTTGATGGCTGGGAGATGAACCGCAGATGATTGGGATCAATCCGATCCGAGCTCATCTGCGTTGGGATGCAGCGGAGAAAATCTCGGACGCGGAAGGAAAGAAGACGCTGGGATTTGGAGAAGATCTCGGAGCTGTGAACGGTGGACACGGCTGATAGCGGGATGAGGATGACTCTGTTTGGATCTCGTGAATGCAGGGGAGTTCGGAAGGAGCTATCCGTGGGTGGTTGTCGAACGGGATCTAGCGGAAGCTGGGAGGAGATCTAGCGGAGATGAAGAGGTTGGGAACGGAATATAGCTGATGAACCTTGTATTGCGGATGCTGGGAAGAACTGGGAGTTGATCCCTTGAACTGCAGACGCGGGAGATTCGGTGGATGCTGCCGTTGGCTTTGTTTTGTTGCTGAAACAGGGGAGGATGATGCATGGGATTTGATCTTATCTCATGAGCGTTTGAAAGGATTTCGGAACTCAGTTGGTTTGGTGAGCTGGGAGCTGTGCTTGGTTTTGGGATCTCGGTTGTTGAACGGTATGAGGATGGGAGTTCGGCTGATAACAGAGGAGTTGGGATGATGGAATCGGATCCGTGATTCATGGAGAATCAGTGTGGAGCTGTTAGCTTCCAGACGCGGAGAGAGATGGAGGCTGGCTTGATCCGCAAACGGGAGGGAGAAACGTGAAGCTCGGGTTGCTAACAAATGCTGGGAGATGATCGCGGATGGGGAGTTGGGATCGATCCGGAAGAAATGGAGCAACGAGAAGATGCGTTGGGGCTTTGTATGCGGAAGGGATGTTGCTCACAGTTGAGAGTAGATTAGGGTGAATCACGGAAGAAGATGAGGATCGGTGGGTTTGTTCTTTGGAAGAGAAACGGAAGCTTGGACGTGAGAGGTTCTCGGCTGAAATGAGCGTGGATAGGCTGTTACTCTGTTCCAAAACAGGGGATAAGGATGCAAGGTTGTTCCGCTAGGAGGATTAGACGTGAAAATACGGGAGGACTGAGCTGGGAAGTGATCACGGAAAAGATGGGATGAGCTAGAGCTTTATCCCGAAGGAAGAGGATGCTGGGTTGTGGTTATGTTCCTTAGTCCCGTTTTGGGTCCGAATGAAGGCTGGAGTGTTATTTATTTTTTTATTTTTAAATGGGGAAGGGACTTGGTTTGGAAGGAATAAGGGAGTCGGTTGTTGAGCCCAATGTTGAAAGAAATAAGGAAGTTGGGAGAGTAATGAAACGGATCTGTGAGCTAAGATATTGGGAGATCAACATGGGACAGCTGGGATCAAACTTGGAGCATTAATTACTAAGCACAGGTTCAGCTGCAGACGTGACCTGCACACATTAGACTTAATCATTAAATAATTAAATCAACTCGAATCACCTCTTATAATTATTAAAATGCAATGATGAGGGTAGCACATCTTTTATGGTTAACTTGACCAAATATGTCAATTAAAATAATGATAAGTACTATGAATAAGATATTAATTTATGCATTATTTAGCACTTATCAATACGATGACAAAAAGGGAGAGAAATATTTAATAGATATGTAAATGGAATCAACATAAAAGAAATCAAAAATTAAAACATAATTTGTTCTTAGTGGATTTGGTACCTCGAGGCTCATTATCTCTCTGTTGGGGCTCCTAATGGAGTAATCTCCAGAATCTATTCAAGGAATATTCCGAGATTAGTTGAATCCTACTCAAGAATAAATTGACAGATTTTTCCTCTAAAAACCAAAAATTTCAGTTCAAAAACTTCAATGCATTAAAAGGAAATTCAGAGAATCAAAACAAAGTAGAATGCATATGTTAAGGGAGAGAATCTGAATTTTTAAGAAAGTCAAATCATTAAATATATATAAGCCAAACAATTGAGTGCATGACATGAAAGCTTATATAATTCCAAATGAAAGGGGGAGCCTTAACTCCAAAATTTATTGTTTCACACCTTTCAAGTTTGGATAAATTAAAAAACCAGACACTTGAATTCATTTATAGATTTCATTTCCTTGTTTATTGAGCAATTCACTTTACATATACTCAATGTTTTGTCATCATCAAAAAGGGGGAGATTGTGGAGTGATTGATTAAAACCCTATTTGATTTTGATGAGCTCAAAGCATTTGAGTATATCTTTTGTTTACTAATGAATTCAATTGAGTGTTTCAGTGAAAATCTTGTCTAAGTGTTTCTAGACTTGGTTCAAGATATTTTGGATAAGTTAAGAAGTCAGTTTGAACCAAAGTCTGAGACTCGAGTCGACTCCAGGATATTACGAGTCGACTCCAAGCGTATCAGAATCACTGGCACGGGCTCGAGTCGACTCCGGATCATTACGAGTCGACTCCGACTGAGAACTGACAGACGAACAGAAAGACTCAACTCAAAACCTGTCAGCGAGTCGACTCCTGAAGTGCGCGAGTCGACTCCGATGATTACCGAGTCGACTCCGGAGTAGTATGAGTCGATTCCAAGGAGTTACAGACAGAAAAGTCAGAGAGCGATTTTCGACCCTGAGATTCGAGTCGACTCCTGTGGAACGCGAGTCGACTCCGATGGTTGGCAGGTCGACTCTCAGTGGTACACAAGGCAAAAGTCAGGGAGCAGTTTTCGGACTCTGAGATCCGAGTCGACTCCCGCAATGCGCGAGTCGACTCCGAGACAGCGCGACCCCAAAAAGACAGAAGACCGAATTATTGTCTCTGGGAGCCGAGTCGACTCCCAGACAGCTCGAGTCGACTCCAAGGCAGCGCTACATCAAAAAGGCAGAAGGCTGTGTTTCGGAAACTGAGAGCCGAATCGACTCCGGAACAGTTCGAGTCGACTCCAAGACTGGACGAGCCAAAAGACAGAAGATCGGGAGTTCGGGCTCTGAGCGCCGAGTCGACTCCCAGGATTGTCGAGTCGACTCGAGTGGGCCAAGTTGAAAAATTAGCTCCATGGACTTCATGGGATGAGCCGACTCTGAAAATGGCAAGTCAGCTCCAGAAGTTGGCGAGTCGACTCCGGGTTAAGTCGAGTCGACTCCCAGTCGCGGAGGTCACTTTAATTCAAATCCGGAACAGTTGCCGAGCCGACTCCAGAAAAGCATGAGTCGACTCCCGCTACAGCCGAGTCGACTCCAGATCGCGCGAGTCGACTCCGACCCCAACGGACATATTGTCAGGATGTGCAGAGTGTGCAGAACGGGCAGAAAAAGGTGTCTAACGGCTAGTTTCCGTGGGGGATGGCTTAAATAGCCACAGAGGACTGTAGCAAGGCAAAGAAGCACCATTCCACTCAAAGAAATCAAGCATCCTATCTCTGCCAACTGGTTTTCAACAGAAAAGAAGGAAGAGCGCCATTAACTCCATCCAGCTACCTCTTTCCAGCATTTAAAGAAGTCTCCTCCTGCCTTCAAGTCGACCAGACATTCAAGAGGAGACTCACAGTTCAAGAAGCCCTTCTCTATTCCAACTCAAAAGTGTTTGAGGGCTTTTAACTTCTCTCTAGTTTATATTGCTGTATATCTGCTTTTTAGAAGCTCTGTTTTTCTGTTTGTCCTTGTTCTTTCCATCTTGTCTTTGCTTGATTCAATCAGGGGATTGAATCAAGAGTGTAGAGGTTGGTTGGTGAGCCGAGGGTAAAACCAACGTGTAAGGGTTCGATTGTGATCCCGGAAAAACAATCGGGGTGGTTCTAGTCGGTGAGCCTAAGAAAACCGACCGAGTTCGTTGTGAGCTCGTAAAACAACAAGTTGGGTTGTGAGCTTGTAAAACAACCGGCTGTAATCCAAGGGGTTATAGTGAATTCCCAAGTGAGACTTGGGGAGTGGACGTAGGAGCAAGGGTTAGCTCCGAACCACTATAAACATTGTGTTTGTGATTGCTTGTGTCTCTCTCTCTCACTCTCATTTCATTCACAGCACATAGCAACTAATTAATCATCTTGCAAAAGTATTAATTAGTCATCCTCAAACGTTTTAATTGCAAAATTATTTTAAAACCCAATTCACCCCCCCTCTTGGGTTGTCTATCTGGGCAACAAAAGTAATTAATTATATCATCCATTGTTTGATACTATGACAAAAAGTAATTGTTAATAATGGTTTTATAATGATATCATCTGCCCATATTTCTATTTAATAAATTTTCTAGTTAGTCTAGTTAGTATAAAGATTTGAATCTTGAAAGACATTATTTTACTTAGATAAGTAGTGCAAATCATGAATAATGATCATAATTTTTGCGATACGATGACTGCTTTAATAAAATCATGATTCGGTAACGATCGTAAATTGTATTTCTATTATTTTTTTTGCTTAGCAGCTGCTGTAACAGCAATGAAGATTCCACATGGTAAAATCTAATAGGTTAGTGGGCAAAGCCAGCTCAATGCAATTCATCTGCAATCCATGGTGAACCCCATGCCATCTAAGGTTGGGTATCATGGTAGATCATATCATGGTATCATGGTACAGGTTATCGGATGATAAAATTGCCATGTATCTTCCATCAATAAGACGCCGCGTGCTGCTAGGTTATCCTTTACAATTTCTTAAGATGATTAAAAAAAAAATATTGAAGTCACCAGGAGAAAGGAAATAGGGCATTTCAAGAAAAGATCCAATTTTCTGTAAGTTCTTACAGAAAATTTAAATACTTTACAGCTAAATGTAATTTCTTTACCACTGTGGTCATCCTGTAAGTTGAATTGTGATTCAGATCATAACTTGAGCTGCTTTTTTTTTTTGTGACTCCTGTCATCCTAACTCCACATTTGCATCACAAATAAGACCTAGACTAGCTAATTGGGCACGCATGAGTTTTGAACTGATAAAGAATGCTCGGGTGAATGTATATTGATGCCATAAAGATAGGGACAAAAATCAGTAAAAAAAAAAAAAAAAAACATGGTTATAGTACTTGGGTTCTCATGCTCCAAGTAAATTTCTTGGGTTCTCCTGCTCCAATATACATTTATGACATGACACAAGAAAAGAATATGATATGGCACAAGAAACCCACTTGTGCCTTTCCCTTCAAAGCAACTGCATTTAATGATAGGAATACACACATACAAATATATATACATACAATATATATATATATATATATATATATATATATATATATATATATATATATATTGTATGTATATGTGTGTGTATATGTACACATATATTCATAGACATGCATGCATACATAAACACGTACTTTTCATGAGTAAAAAAAAAAAAAACCAATATAGTCCATTCACTGGATGTACAGATATATGAATGCTATTTATCATAGTTATATATGTAGTCTTTTTGGGGGATGAACTATATGTTGTCATCTGCATGAGTGTGGATGAAGCAATGAGGTAGCTTGGCAGACTAGATAAAATGCAAGATGGTATTGCAATGACATCTAAGAGCACCTGACATTGATACACAATAGTGATGATATTTAGGAACTGAAATTTGAGGTTCCTGTGCCAGTGTACCGACTCGTGTGCTGCATTTCTTTTGATAAGCTATCTTATGTAAGGATGCCAGTCTTTTTGAACAGAAGCTCTATGTCTGTGGCTAGAATGCATACGTTGAATGAGTTATTATATTCTCTTTTATTAGCCCTTTATTTAGTATAAATTTATCATTTAACCAAATATTGATTCTTTTTTGTGCATACCAGGTAACAATATGCCCCGAGGGAGGCGATTTAGAGATGTGGAGTTCCAGCATTCTCAGGTGGGATCTACTTCTGAGCATTCCTTACAGTCCCAGCAGCCATATGAGCACCAGCAGCACGAGTCAGGATCTCAACGCGAGCCTCCTGCTGATTGTCCGGAGGATGAGCTCTGGATCCAGGGTAATTCGATTTAAAGTTCATATTTTATGTTCATATTTGTCTTCAACTTTTTAAGACATTTTATTTAATTTGAATAGATGGACAAGGGACAGTGAGGACGAGACGGGGACCCACTCAAGCAAAGGATGTGTGGAAGCTTCCTCCGGGTGAGAAGATCATCATCCGATGCAACGAATTAGGGCAGCCCATCAATAGAGCTGGAAGTCTTCTATCAAGCTTTTTAGGATCGGTTGCACGCAAGGGTCAGCTGTGTCCGCTCAACTATACGAAGTGGAATGACATGCTTCCTTCGTATAAGGTTGAGCTTCTTAGACTCATACAGGTAATGAATTGAATTTGTTCTTTTTAATTTGACACCTCCTGCATGTTAATTTGCTTACTACCATGATTTTACTTTTGAGGTTTAATATTATTATAACATTCTGTATCTTGTTGTAGGGTAAGTTTGTACTCACTCCAGAGAGCCATGATTGGGTGCTAAAGTCCCTCAACCGCAAATGGAAAGAATATAAAGCAAAATTGAAGACGGACTTCAAGCGTGAGGGTATGACAGAGGAGGAGGTTGCTCGTGTGACTCCTCCTGATGTATACCCTCAGCAGTGGAGGGAGCTTGTTCACTACTGGTTTTCTGAAAAAGGACAGGTCACGTATATTGTTTCAATATCTTATAGATCTTTATTATTAATATAGATTGCAAATATATACATTGAATAATATTATACTGTGTGCTTTTATTTTGACAGACATATTCTAATATTGGTAGAGCTGCACGAGCATCTCAAGCAGTTCCTCATACTTCAGGCTCGAAGAGTTATGCGAGACGTAGAAATGAATTCGTAAGTTTGTTTGAAACTATTTGAAACTCTACTAACATATAGCACGTATCATGATATATAGTTTGGCAATATACTTTCCGTATGTGTAGATAGTAGAGCATGGAAGGGAGCCTGGTGAGGTAGAGTTTTATAAGATGACCCACACTCATCGAGATGGCAGCTTTGTCCGGGACAAGTCGAAAGATATAGTTGTATGTATTCATTTTTTATTTGATCATAATTATTTTATTAATTTTACTTCCTTTAAATTATTAATGTGACTATTTATTTTTTTGAGAGAGATATAGGAAAGAGCTACAAATCTCATTTCAGAGCGCGTCGGGGAGTCATCATCATCCGACGCGGCCAGTCGCGTCGAGGCTCAGGTCTATGCAGAATTGATGGGCCCAGAACGTTATGGACGCGTGAGGGGTTACGGTATCGGAGTTACCCCCACTCAGCTATCTGCAGTGAGCCGATATACCCAAGATGCCAGACAAGGTACTAGCACTGCAGAGGTTTGTAGTTTGAAGACAGAGATGGCACAGTTAAAGCAGTCATATGAGACAAGGATAGAGGAGATGAGGCAGAGTCATATGACTGATATGGCGGAGTTGAAGCAGAGCCAAGAGTTGAAGATACAATCTTTGCAGGATCAGCTTGACCATATTTCATCTTTTTTGCAGAGATTTGCTCCTCCGGTACATAACTAAATATATTTGAATATTTTATATAATTATAATGTATTCTTGTATGAGCGTGATGACTTTCGTATTTTTAGTTTCTAAAGTATTTTTTTCTTGTAGGTTGCTGATACTTCATCTACTCGTAGAGATGATGATGCCGTCGACTCTTGATACATCGTAGATTGTGTACTTACGATTTTGAGATGAATGTTTTTATATTGTTTTAAATTTTTTTTTTGATACTTACCTCAATTTCCAAAATACGATTATGCCAGAACTTTGATAAGTATAGATCTTGGAAAGGACTTTAATTAGTATGTTCTATGTTGACTTGACAGGAACATGGTTTCCAAAATCTTATGTATAACAATTAGTTTGTAGAGTTTGATCGGTTTAAGATAGATAATGCAGATTCGGTCAACCTCAGCCAAAGGAAGAAACACTATCTAGACACTCCACTCCATTTTAGGTCCTAACGGGCTCCAGGGCCAATAGACCGGAGCCTTCTCATACATTTTGGGAAAACAAGATGAAAACTTCTTATTTGTTTTACTGCTTGTAAATCTATTCTTCTCCTAGTCATGATTTAACCTAATAATGATTTAATCTATTGTGGCTTTGATTCTTTCTGTGCTTTGTTTTGAGATGGAAAATAAAAATGTCATCGTGATCACCAACTGGTCACTTTTGTCTTTCTTATTGACTCTATGTGAGCCATGTATAATTGTTTCTCTAAGCTGCTGTTGGGAAATAAAAATGTCTTTCTTATTGTTTCTTATTGCAGCTGTTGTACCCCCCAAAAAAAAAAAGCAGCCCAGAACTTTATTTACTGCTAGACAGGTACCTTGTGCTTTTGACTATAAAGTTTTTGAGTTTTTCTCTAAGCTGCTTATTTTTTTATATGATATCATATAGAGGTCTTAATGTTATTGATCTCTGCAGATTGATATTTGGAGGTTTTGCTAAAGATATCTCTTATTTCTTATGACTTTCCCTGCTAGTTTGACATGCTTGTTGAGTATCCAACTCTCTGATAAAGAGATGCTTAAAGTGTATCTCTTATTTCTTAATGTTATCAACTCTCTGATATTTGAGTATCTCGGCTTGTTTTGCAGCCGAGTTATTGTTTGCATGTATTCAATGGGCACAACTCCCAGGTGACATCTCTTGATTTTCATCCAAAGAAGACAGATCTCCTCTGCTCTTGTGATGGCAATGGTGAAATTCGGTTATGGAGTGTCAGCCAGTTTTGATGCTCACGTGTTTCTAAGGTTAGTTTTCATGATTATGCTTTTATATGTTCACCTTTGGTTGTAGTTAATTGTGCTCATGTATTAATTCTTTATTGTTGGTCAAACAGGGTGGTACAGTGCAAGTTAGGTATTTATTGTGCTCATGTATTAATTTTAGACTCAGTCAAACTGCTACAGTGCCATTTCTCCCAGCTACCGGGAACAAAACCTTAAAAAGGAACTTCCAGGTTTTTTCAGTGCACCCTTGTTCCGTAGGATTGGCAACATATTGTTGGATGCTGATTTGCCCAACATTTTCATAACCAGAATATTGGCCCAGTGAAGGAAGCTTGGTGATTTCCGGCATATACACTGCCAAGAGGCCATTGCATATATGATATTGCAGACATCTTCAAGTGAGTGATTCTTTCTTGCATTTACATTTTATTCAATGAATATGCTTCTGATGCTCACTCCCAGCGTGCAGTGAAAATGCTTCTGAAAAAAGCGTACATTTGTTGATAAATTTTGTGCCAGTTTGGTTCATGTTATAGTTTTGAATTGAAGTGGAAGGCTGGTTGAATTTTGACCTTATTTGTCATTCTTAGTATATTTGACATTGCAGATGGAACTTTTTTTCTTTTTCATGTTTCTCCAAAGTGATTTCAATAAGATGAGTCAGCATCCAGTGAACATATATTAGTTAATGACTTTGAACTAACCAGCAAGAGATAAAGCCCGTAAAGCATGCATGTCGCAATGCCCTCATCTTTTCAACGTTATATTCTTACAATGCCGGCGCCAAGGTTGCATCTAACCTTATTGAAGCCTTCTGTTTGTTATAATTATTATATTGCTATATTGTATTTCAAAAATAGTTGAAAGAAGAAACAAAAATTGTACCTTATGCATCATGCAGGTTATATACTAATATTATCTTTAAAATATAGCCTCCGTCTGGTATTTTTGGCTGCACCACTGTGTTCTGCTTGTGGGTGACAAGCTTATGATTTCTGCCAACTTAAAGAAAGGACGATTTGTTTTGTTCCTTATGTTGGAATTTGATCTGAGCATTTATTCTTCTAATTCTATTTTTGTATAATTGGTTTAGAAGTGTCAGATAATATTTAGAATAAAAAAAAGACTATCATTATATTTGGTACTTTGGATACTTGTATGTATTGAATATTTGGTACTTAAAGTGATACGTTTGTCTCGCGCCGGTCAAACTGATCTCTGTTTATGGAAGTTTCAGATCAAGCATATCAGACATTGACACCATGAAGAATATTCTCTGTTTATGGTTGTTTTGTTTGCTGATTCTGTTTTATTTTTTTTCCTGCATTTTGCCTGTCCATAGAGGGGATTGTGGTCCGGAGATCCTTGATATTATCTTGAACAAGGTACCCGTCTGCTTCAAAATCATGTAACAGATATTTTAGTCTTAATTTATTAGTTTTCGTATCCAACTTTTTTAAAGTTTGGTCCTTCTCAGGATGATCCTGATGGTGATTCAGACATGAACAACCAAGCAGGCTTCTTCTGTGGCTCGCCGCCTGTGCGCACTAACAACCCAGTAGTCCAAGATGCGAAGTTCGCTAAACAAACTCGAGAGTTGGCTTATCCTTTAGGAAACTCTTTTGGGATAAAGCCAGCAGGGAGAGTCGAGAGAGGCTCCCCATCCTGCGGGTCATCATTTGGAGGGAGCCCCAAAGCAAGAATCGAAGGTTTTGCCTGTGGCAACTCTGAGTCCCACTGTGTAGTCCCTGCTCTCGCTTGACCCATCACAACCCTAACTGGCCCTGCCGCCTGTGCCGCTGTAAATTATTGCCCTAGTTAATGGGCCTTTTTATTGTAGAGATTGTGTACTTAGGAATTTGACTTGTATGTTTTTAGAATATTTTTGAAGCACAATGTAATCAAATATGATAATATGAATGTAATCAAAATTCTTGTTTGTGACTCATATTTTGTTATATATGTGATTTAGTGTATTTGTTTCTATTGTTTTGTAAGAATTTAATGTACACAGAGTATTTAAAAATTACTTTTACAAATTTTTTTTTTTTTTAAAAAAATTTAATGCCGACGCTTATAAGCGTCGGGAAATGCAATAGGAACTTAAACCTAATGGCAGGCCTTTAACGACGCTTTTAAGCGTCGGCATAAAGTCATAGTAACCAATCCTTCTCGCCGACGCTTATAAGCGTCGGAGTCTGATAGAAGAAACGACGCTTAAAAGCGTCGGGAAAAGCAACAGGAACGTAAACGGGCACGCCTTTAACGACGCTTTTAAGCGTCGGCCTAAAACCATAGTACCAACCCTTCTCGCCGACGCTTATAAGCGTCGGAGTGTGGTAAACCTAACGACGCTTAAAAGCGTCGGCATAGACCAACGACGCTTTTTTGACGCGTCGGGTTAAACCCGACCCACGCCCACCTACCCGACGTCTTACCCACGCTTTGCAAAGCGTGGGCTGGGAATTCGCCGACGCTTATAAGCGTCGGTAGAGACAAAAAAAAGCGCCGAAAGTTATTCCTTCTTTTGTAGTGCACTGAATAAACGACAACATAGAGTTCATTCTAGTCAAGTTACATACTTTCTTATACATCATTTAGATTAAGCTTTAAATGTAAACCAAACCAGCCTCCTATCCATGGAGTCTTCTTCCCTTGCCACCAAAGTCCTCTATGGACTACGGCACTGGTAGTGTTTTGAGCACGTTCGGTGGGGCTGATTACCAGACCTTGGAGGGTAGCACTTGCCGTTGCTATATTTTACGCCCTTGCCATTGTTACAGAAGGGTTTGTTTTTGTCAAGGACATTATTGTGCACCGAAGTCGTCTGGGATTGGAGGAACTCCCTGTGGATCTCAGAATCCAGAAGGAACTCGACCTCTGCTTGGCATTTGATATCACCGTTGTTGCAGATGGAGTCTTGGTAAACGGCAGCAGCGGCAGGATGGGTTGAGAAGACAACGCTACTAAAGAAGAATACCATCGATACGGTCAAAGGGACCCTCAACCTCTTCTTCTCCATCTTATTTTCACTTCTCCAACTTGAGAAACGGGCAATGCTCGATGTTGCATTTAAATAGATGCCTCTGTTGTTGATGGCAGGCTACCATCACATGGGATGCTGGAAGGGAACAATTATAACGTTGTCCTATCCAGCAATAAAGAATTGTCGCACTTGAGTGGGTAATTAAGTATTTTCCAGATACTTAACTTCTGAAATAATCTCGTGATTTATCACACCTAATTGATAGCAAACATTAAATATTGTGGGTAATAAACAAAGAACTTCCTAAACATGGTGTAGTGCTTGTCCATGACCTTAAGTTTAATCTCGAAATTTTTTTTTCTAATATTGCCTAACGTTAAAAGCATAATCTGACAATGTTGAGCCAGGAATTCAAATAAATCGCCTAAATTAAGGAGGTTCGGCATGAATAATAGCACTATATGAGTACATTCCACTTGCATGCGCATTATATACGTGTTATCTACTGGACTAGGCTAAGACAATTGATCCAACAATTGCTATCAGAAATCCGATAGCATCAATAGGACAATCGGAATTAACGAACATCTTTATCTCTCACATAAACTCTTCCTCTTTATCCTGAAGAAAAAAATAATTTCTTAGAGATACAAAGGGACAGATTATAATTTTTTTTGTTTTTTTAATGTAGAGTGGTGAAGACACAAATTAGGTAGGCGAGAGGAGCGAGCACTGATCAGAGGACCTGGCCTGACAGTCCTAGGGGTTGCCATGGCTGGTGGGTTTGACCGGCCATGCACGTAGGTAGTTGCTAACTTTCTAATCTCAAGTTCGAAGGGATTGCAAGACCGCGGACTTCAACAATCCCTCTAAGTTCATCCATTTTTTGCACCACCTTTCTGGCATCGAAGGTAAACAAACCGTACATGCTTATTAGCTACCTACGTACGTAGTTCTTTCATTGCAATGAGCATTGTTTTATTCAGAAATTATTTTAGTAAATTATTTTTTTATAATACTATTATAAAATAATAATATAGAAATTTTTAGGCACTAGTATTTTTCAACAGGCAGGCCCACCTTCATGTGGGATGATCGAAGAGAATAAGTAAATTTTAACACGCTCAGCCATCTAGGTTAGAATTTCTTCAGTTAAGCAGGACGTTGGATCAACAGAAGTTTATAGAAAAGGAACAAACAAACGGTAAGTATATGGCCTCCGATTGTCTCGTGAATTTCGGTGCAAAAGTTTGGGGGTGGAAGTCGGGGAACAGAAGCAATTGACATTGATTCGTTGAGCAGCAGAAGGACCTCGGTACCAACGAAACAAAAATTGAGGACCAAATCTGGCCGACCCCTTGAGCCCCCGAGCATTATTGCCACTCTATTATTCAGATGTACGCGGAGATTGTGATTTTTTTGGACAGTGGAAATCACGTGATGACCATCCGAAGGGAAATGCATGGCCTCTAGTTGTCGTGTTGTTCTCAGCATGTACATATATTAGGTGGAATCCGTGAACGAGCATGAAAACTCACGAGCTCGCTGCAAGAAGAAAAATACTGTGGTACCTGAACACCAGCCTTATTTGGCATCGTCTAGAATTATTTTCTCTAGTGTATGTAGAGCTAGGATTGTTCGGGACCGCTGAAGCGCTATTGAGTTATTGAAAATAAAAAATATATTATAAGAATTCTAATGCATACATAAATATTTTTTTATCTAATTTATATCAAAGTATCTATTGGCAGTATCTTCATCTCATCATTAAATCAAACCACGTATCGAGAATTCATAATTCTAAGAATTTCAAATTTTGAATTCATCTCCTCCAACGACTAACTCGCTGATATATTCACAAAAGGACTTACCTCCTAATGCTTTCAATAGTTGCATTCCAAGCTCTCAGTGGTACCCGTCTTAGCTTGCGGGTCGGAGGTATTCACAGTATCTTTATCTGAGCTCCATATCAAGCCATATTAAAGATCCATTATTTTAGAAATTTTAAATTTTAAATTTCAAATTTTGAATTTTAAATTTTGAATTCTGAATTTGAATTTCAAATAGCATAAATTTAAAATTAATCCAAGGGACCCATTTATTATTTCTTTCTATCTTTATATTTTTCTAGCTGTAATTTTTATATATTCTCAACTATAAATATACATGATGACTACTCCATGAAGTGGATAGAAAATATTCTGCATAATATTTTTTTATATATATTGTTATTTTTCTACAGTATCAAACAAGTATCGTATCTGAATTGCCAGCATTATGTAGGCTCCGTCAATTCATCAGCAGGTCCGTCATGTGTTTGCTATCCTTCACATCGATTATCAAATCCTGATGATTGGAGGAAGGTGTTTTGGTCAAGAGAAATGCTTCAGTAATTTAGCTTCACACTCAAAAATTTACTCAGCCTTTTGTCACTATTTACCACGATTACTCAAATATGACTCCAGTAATTAATATATGACATTATGCTCAAGGCCATGTCACCTTCTCAAGCAAAAATAGAAGATTATTATATACATTATGGACAAAGGACATGCAGGTTCCACATCATCGGTGAGTAGTCTTGACAATTGAGCCCAATTTGGTCTTATTAACCCAAGCTGGGGCTAAACTTTCTGGTCAGAAATGAAATTAGGTTCATGGTTGGTCCAGGATTTGACTTTTAAGCTATCCAAGCCTAACTTCATTTGATTTGCTCTCTTTCTAGCAAATGATTCTAGAATTTGAATGCAAATGCAGCGTTCTAAAAGAAATTTACAGTACAATTATTACTGTTATTACTCAATTTTCATCTTTGGACATTTATAATGGTACATTGCATATCTCTTTAACGGACAAAGTCATCTCTACACTTATCCTCGTATCTTTAGTACCCACCTTTTTAACTAAAGGTCCACGCAAATTTGTGTGCTGGAAAATTTAGAATTTATATATTTGTCTTGAGAAATTGATAAATTTGGAAAACTTTACGTTGTACAAAATTTTTTTTCTTTTCAGATTTTCTTGCAATCAAAGATAAGTTTAGATCCTCCCGGCTTGGACCTGCCTAGACTTTCTTCAATTGTAGTCATCCATCATAGCTGTGATTGGAAGAGACTCACATGATATATGAGGTCATGAGTGACCCCGACCCAATCTGGTTCTTGTTTTCCATTGACACAATGGCGACACACACCGCATGGGCGTGGGTGCACCCAATCCTATCCAATAGGGGGGGGGGGGGGGGGGGTGTGAAATGGCCTCGATGCTATCCTACAAAAAATCTCCCGAGTGATGCGCAGTAAAAAAAGCAACCCAATTGGCGGCGTTATTTTCTTGCCAAAGGATATGAGTGGTGGCATATGGTACTCGTTGATGAGGGCCAAGTATGATGTGTCGCTGCCTGGAGTTAGAGCTGTTCGCCATCACTCACCAGTGTGGCGGGAGATGTGTGCCAGAGCCACGCTGGTCCTTCCAGAGATCAGATGGACTATTGGTGACGGTCGATCCATCGATGTGCTGGAGGACTGCTGGGTGACTGCGCAGCCGCTCAGTCGGTTGCCGACCATGGTGGACTTGGCGCGACTGGTGGGCTGCAGGGTCAGCAATCTGATAGTGTCAGATGAGGGCCGATGGAGGGAGGGACTGATTCGAGAGGTTTTTGGAGAGCAGCTGGCGGAGATAGTCTTGGCTCTTCCGGTGCCTCTCGGGGGGAGTCTGACAGGTTAGTATGGGCGCCGTCGGGGCAATCGCAGGTACGTGCTAGGGATCTACAGGCTCTGTTTTGTGGGGAGTCGTCTCGGCAGATTGAGAGTGGTTGGATTTGGAGGATGCAGATTCACCCATGGGTGGCGCTGTTCATTTGGAAAGTGGCCTGGGGCTGCCTTCCTACTAGGAGCGTGCTGGTCCGGCGGGGTGTACGGGTCCCTCAGTGCTGTGAGGTGTGCACGGATTCTGAGAAGACCATCGAACACGTTCTTCTGCAGTGCCCCCAAGCCACAGAGATATGGAGGTCCCCAGCTCTTCTCCCCCAGTCGGTGGAGTCGGTACAGGATCTGCTTTACTTGTTGAGAGCCTCCATGCGGGGCCCGCGCTCGGCTATGGCAGGGGTTCTTAGAGCATACCTGGCCTACCACATTTGGTTGGACAGGAATGCAGGCTTGTTTGACGGCAGGAGGTCCTCCCTGAGGATGGTGGTGGACAGAGAAGTGCTTCAGGCCGGGGAGGTCAGCTCATGCGCTGCTAGGTTCTCTCTTAGGATGGTTGGGGACACCTCGGGTACCTACTCCGCTGTTACAGCGCCCAGATTCGTTCTTGTTTCTTGGGTACCCCCACCCCCTAGTCATCTCAAGGTAAACTTCGATAGTAGCGTGGCTATGGACAGGAGGTCCGGAGGTATCGGATTTGTGATCGGAGACCACTACGGTAGACTAGTTGCAGCAGGGGGTCGTCGCATGCCTGGACTCATAGTGATCGGGGTAGAGCTTCGGACGACATGGGAGGGTATATCATACGCGAGACGAGTGCTTGATGCCGAGCAGATGTTTATCGAGAGGGATTCCTCTATAGTGATCGATTGGATACGGAAGGCGGACAGGTATGGAGATGGTCATCCACTTATTCGGAAGACTCGTAGGTTGGTAATGGAGCTGGAGGAGTATCAGGCAGTACATTTTTCGGAAGGTGAACAGGGCAGCAGAATGGATCGCCTTCTATGTTGCACGGCATTCTGGGGAGCTCATATGGACGTCCATAGTAGAGCTCCCACCCCCATTGTATTTTTTACTTTCTTCGGACTTGGTAGGATATACTCACGTTAGAGCTATATGAATTGCCGCTTTTACCAAAAAAAAGGGAAAAAGAACATGTGTGATCGAGAAAGCGTCAAGCCCCCAGAGATCCTGCAGATATTCCAAAGAAGCAAGTGCTGATCGTCACTACTGTGTCGATTTTGAATCCATCCGATTATCGTGACCGAGTCACCTTTCAAGTAGATACTATCTGCGCCTGCCACGCACCTTGCATGCACTATACCTTCCCACGCAGCTCTCAATTCTGCTATGATGACATGCTAATCAAAGGTGGGCCCACCGCTAGCAGCTACGAGCCTGGATTCGTGGTCTCGAATCACAAAGATCACACCTTCTCCACCTCCACCCTCCAAAACACTGCCATTGAAGTTAACCTTCAAAAAACTAGGTAGTGGGGGCTCCCAGAAAACAAGAACCATCCTGGTCACTGCATATGCTAAATGGAAGCCCTAGATGTCCCTAGCCACCTCAGGCAATCTCATAGCAATGGTACTAGACACCTCAGCTGTGTGAACCAATGCTCTATCCACAACTGACCTCGAATGCATCCTCCTACCCTCAAAGATCAAGTCATTTCTGTTCAACCAAACATGATAGGCTATATGGCATATCTGATGCCCCACTCCATTGTACAAGGCCTCCGCACTGACCATTGTAACACCTGTAGGAAGTCCTCAATTGACGCTATGACTGGCAAAGAGACCCCGGCACACCTGCATATCTGCACCGCACGGGGACATCAAAGAAGGACATGACCGATGGTCTCCTTCACATATGGACACGACTCACAAGTAGAGGCGATATGAATTCCCCTCCTTGCCAAGACTCCCCTGGCCGGCAAACACTCCCATGCCACCTTCTAGATGAACAAGGCGACATGGGGATGAATGTGCATGATCCAAATCCACCTCCCATCCAACTGACGATCCGCTCCCCCTCTAACCACATCCTGTAGGTTCCGGGCTTCTACCTTCGGTCTCCCTGTCGCCTCCTATACTCTTCTGTTTGTGGTATCCCTTGTAGGTATCGGTAGAGCCAACACCCTCTTAGCTAGCTGGCACCCGAAGGCCTGCTAGACCCGGCCCACGTCCCATCTACTCTACCAAGGAAGATCAGTTCGATTCTTTGTTTGGGTATTTTGGACCCAAACGCAACCCATAGAAGATTGGGCCGGTTCTATCACTACAATTTTTGATTCAACAGGTCATTCGAGTCGGGTCGGGTCCATGTATAACCTAGACCCAACCCGAAAAGTTCGAGTCTAGTTCGGGTCCGGGTCGGATCCAGTTCGGGTCAACCCTTCCATGACTTTGGAATTTGTTTGCACCCCCATGGGCCTAAATAATTTTACAGATTTGGATCGGATCGGGTCGGGTCGAATGATTGAAAATCCCAAATTATCCAAATTTCAAATTGGTCAGGTCAGCTCTGGTCGAGTCGGGTTTGAATTCAGTGAACTTATACCCGATCCGAAAAATAAAATAGATCCAATTTTAGAACCCGATCTGACCCCACGAATCCTTCAAAATAAATTGGATCGAGTCAGGTCACGGGTCATCCCGATCCTTTTGTAGCCTTAGATAAACATAACCAACAACTAGGTCTTGCTTCAAGCACACAATCTGCTAGCTATTGTCACGGTAAATATGTATAAAAGTTCGACGGAAAATTGAAGATCGCACGCTATAATGGATGTTTGGTGCCAAATCTCAGCGACCGTTTGAGCCCTGTGGCATTAATTACTACTCTAATATTTAGATGTACACGGCCATATGATTGTTTTGGACCATAGAATTCACATGTATCTATCTGAAGGGAATTGTTACATGGATATGCTATACGAGCGTACCTTTGTTGTGGCCTCTGTAGATCGAACCGCTATCAGATCCCTAGTGCCAAGCATGATGGGAGCAAGGCAATTCCTGACCACTGGATCCATCATTTTTATGTTGTATTCCATGCTCATCATTAGAGCATCGTGTTTGAGAAATATATTTCAATTTAAACAAAGATATTAAGAACGGAAAAATTGTTCATGAGTTGAGATCTTGCATTATCTCGATCGGCAAGTGAAGAAATTTTGAAATATCCAAAATTTCTTGAGATCTTAGCTAGTATTATAGGTTAGGGATATCGCAATCTCAACCAATATAATAAATCTCAAATTAATAATACTTTCAATATAAAATCTGAGATTTATTTACTAAATATTATTTAATGAGTTAAATATTTTATTATGGGCTGATTTGTCCGTTATTATCAGTCGGCACAAAAGGGATTGATATTTTCTATTTCTCGTGCTGGAGGTATCCAATACAGATACAGATGGATTTGTAATCTGAAGTTAAAAGTTTAATTTCAAATAACTAGTTTTGAAGTGTACATGTTTCCTAAAGAGTTATGCTAACTATATAGATTAAGAGAAAAACTATGGGCATTTTTTTCTTATTCTCCAACAATAGGTTTTCTTGCTATGTTTTATCCTACACTATTTCTTACATGTGAACAAGTGATGGCTGAACTTTTATCATTGAAAATTTATATGAGTTTAGATATTTCTCAATAAATTTTTCCAAGTATAACTTGGGTTATAAAGATTCTGTTGCTAGTAGCATTAGATTTTTTAAAATAGCTCAGGGTGCAGTTTGCTTACTTTTCTTGGATTACAAAAAATAATTTTGTGTGGATTTATCACAGCTAATTGGCAGCGAACATTAAATGTTGTGGGATAATAAACAAAGAACTTCTTAAACATGTAGCCCTGGTTCATAACCTTAAGTTTTATTTGGAAGAAAATTCCCTCTCTCTCCCTTCACTTGATAGAAACATGAGGGCATATAGGTCATCTTAAGAACTGATAGGTCTAATGCATAAAATTTACTGATTAATATACAAATTTTAAGAATTGAAAAATAAATATGCAAATAAAAAATATGTAGGAACTAATATCTCAAAATTTCTAATTAAAAAGTGTCTTGTGCTTGCAGTTTTACATACAAGAGAATAAAAAGGCGGCGATTTTAGACACCCCTCTGCCATAGAGGAAATAATTTCTTTCTACAGTGACAGTAAATGCTAATCCTTCCAATCTAGATCTTATTCTCTCTCCCCCCTTCGCCATATATACCACCTGAGGATGCCTTTAATATGGACAGCAAGCCTACCAACATGTGGGATTTTAGAAGGGAACAAGAGCTCCTTCAATTGAGCTGGATATTCTATCAACATACACATAAGGATATTGGAATCCCGTAAGTGTGGCCTACATTAACAAATGACCAAGTTGAATTCCGTTTTAATTAAATCCTAATCCCGTTAGTTACAACCACTCTTCACGAATGTAACTAACCAAAAGTTTCAAGATGGATCAGGATTTAATTGAGCTGGATATTCTATCAACATACACATAAGGATATTGGGCTACATTAACAAATGACGTCATACCAAAAGTTTCCAGATGGATCTACTGAGTATGATTTATGATTTACTAAAATTAATTATTCCATCAGAACGGATAAATTCCCAAATAAATCATACCTACATGATCTGTCGGTGGTGACGAAAGCCCATGTTATTTAAACATGTGAAAACATTTTGGCTGGCCGATGTGGGACTAAACTCTTAACTTTGGGTGCTGCTCCCGTGCCCATATTACTCAAAGCAATGAATTATTTGCATCTGGGCGATGTGGGACTAAACACTTCACATCTTTCCCCTTCTTCCACCTTTGTTTGAGAGCAAATGAGGAGGGGAGAGTCGCAGCCATGGCCGCCGCTAAGGCGAATCCAATGAATGAGGCCTTTTTTTAATAATAATTTTTTTTAATAAATATAAATATTTAAAAAAATGATATGAAAATAGATAGCTATCAAGTACACTATTTCAACAAAGATACATGAATCTAACAAAGATAGCCAAGAAATCTTTTTAATTTAATATTATTTTTTAATGGAAGTGCAGAAAAGTAATTATTCTAAAAAAAAGGCCATAAAACTAATTAAATAACTGAGATAATGCTTGGCAATATTGTTTATCATGTCGAGCGGAATAGGAAAAGGTCATTCCATGGCACTTCATGGACAAGGTAAAGAAAAGAATTTATCCAAAAAGAAGCTTCTCTATAAGAGAAAGTAGGGGCATTATGGGAAATTGACTCCATCTAATTAATAAAAGTCCCATCCCTCCATCTCCCCTTCAAGTGAGTACCCAGGCAGCAACCGCAACAACACAGCACAGCAGCCATTCAACCCCCTCCCTCCTTCTCTCTCTACCACCCAAGGGGGGAGAAGAAACCGAGAGGAGAAAATTAAAAGAATCTCCACACTCCAAGAAGTCCATTTCCAATCCCCCTTTCTTCCTGATGGCCTAGCTGGATCAGGAGTAATGTGAGGGAAGGAAAACCAAGACCAAAACCAAACAAGAGAAGGGATGAAAGATAAGAGTGGCTTTAGGCGTGTATCAAGCCAACCAAATCCCTCCCCTCTCTCTCTCTCTCTCTCTCTCTCTCCATCCAAAACAAAACTACCGTCCCCAACTTCCTAAATTTCCCCTCTGCAGGCCAAGAAACTCTCCACCTCCCTTCCATCAAGGGGGAAGACTCGATATGGGGCCTTTGCTTCCTTTTGGTCACGGTCGGACCCTCCCTCCCTCCCTCCCTCCCTCCCTCCCTCTCTTCACCTCCCGGGGGCCTTCCATTGGCCCGGGCCTTAGGCGACCGCCTCGGTCGCCTAACGCTCGGGCCGGCCCTGGTCGCGGCCCTCCCCGTCCTAAACGGTGGCCAACAAGGCCACCGTCCAACGGCCCGACTCTCCGACAGCCGTCGCCTCCCTGGCTGCCGCTGCGGCCCGCCACCCCGGCGAGCCGGCAGCAGCTGCGACCCGCCATGCCGGCATGGCCACCGCGGGCGGAGGAAAGAGCAAAAAAGAAAAAGAGAAAAAGGAGAAGAAGAGGGGGAAGGAGGATTCGGCCGCCATGGGGGAAGAAGGATTCGGCCGCCATGGCCATGGCGGCCGACACCCCTGTGGCCCGCGACAGCGGGCTACGGCCGCGCCCTGCGGCCGACCCCGCAGCCTTCGGCCTCGCCCGCGGCCGCCTGTGCTGCTTGGCCCGCACGGCCTCCGCGGCCGAAGTCCGCAGACTCCGCGGCCGCTCCCACGGCCTGCGACTGCCTTCGTGGCCTGCGGCCATGCTCACGGCCTCCGTGGCCATGCCTGCGGCCGGCAGTGGCGGTTGCGCCACCGAAACGATGGGAGGAGGTCACCGGTTTTGGCCGCCGCCTCCTCTTCTTTCGATCAGCCTCGCTTGGGGAGAAGATGAATAGAATTGGGTTTCGGGTTTTATAAACCCGCAACCCGAATCCGGTTAATAAAAAAGAGATGAAAGGATTAACAGGTTTCGGGTTATTGGGTTTCGACCCGCAACCCGAATCCTTTTGATTAAACTGTGCGTTTTGCATTTAAACCCCTAACTATATGTTATTCTGAAAAAGGGGCTTTAGGAATTCAATATGGTCCCCAGCCGAAAGTTGAATAACAAAAGGGTCCTAAAATATATTTATGTGGTCCCTTTGCTAAAGTTTCATTACAGAACAATACTTTGACAATTATGTATTACTCCATGTAATGAATTTATTGCATAAATGATCAATTTAGATGCTTTCTTATGATGATACATGATTGTTTAAATTATTCATATTTTTCATGATAAAAGGGTGATATAGTCATGAGTCGAGCCAAAGCATCTTATGTAGGAAAAGACATAAAATGATTAAATTTTTTGCATATTTGTGGTGACGAGCTAAAGCATCCCATAAATCTTAGAATGCTTTAATTAATTAATAAAGAGTCTTTTATCACCATCTCATGAAATTGAATACTTGCATCATATATAATGAACCAGCCCCAAAGGGAAGTCATTATATAAGGTTAATGATGGGATGAAATAATGTTATTAGTATGATATTTATGATGAAATCTTGTTGCCCAAAGGCCTTGAGTTCTTCATTAATATTGAACAATATCTAGTAAAATTTTATCTATTGAATAACGGTGTCTAAGAAAAGCTTGTCAAAAAGGCATATGTGCCTAAGAAAGGCTGGTACTTAAGTGAGCCTAGTACTCCACCACCGATCTAGAGCTGATCTGACTGTTATTCTTTGGATTTTTCCAACTAGATATATAAAGTTCATTAAATATCATACTTAATACGTTAGTTTTATCGTAAAGGGGTAAATCATGTAAAGTTAATTTTGATTTACTCACTAAATTATTAATATGGGTTAGTAATTTAGATAAAGTTTTAGCGTAATTGTAGCATGCATATTGATAGTAAGCATATGTTTTGCAGCTTTGTTTCCGACAGTTTTTTCACAATCTACATCATGCATCCCAATACTTAATGGTTCAAATTTCTTAGAATGGAAAGAAAGACTGACATTTACTTTAGGGTGCATGGATATTGATCTGGCACTTCGTGAGGACATGCCACCTGTCCCCACGGAGGAAACTACACCAGAGGAGAAAAAGTTATATGAGAAGTGGGAGCGGTCAAATTGCCTAAGTCTTTTACTCATACAAAATCATATCTCCAAAAAGATAAGGAGCCCAATTCCTGATTGCAAAACTACAAAAAAATTCTTAACAGCAGTAGAAGAGCAATTTGTGAGTTCAAAGAAAGCCCTAGCCAACACCTTAATCTTAAGGTTTGCTTCCTTAAAGTATAATGATAATGGTGGCATACGCGAGCACATTATGGAATTATGTGACATCACTGCCCAATTAAAATCATTGGAAGTAGACATGTCAGAAACTTTTCTTGTACACTTTGTTCTCAATTCTCTGCCTATAGAGTATGCACTATTTAAGATCTCATACAACACACATATATAAAAATGGACTACGAATCAACTTCTAGCCATGTGTGTTGATAAGGATCAGAGAATAAAACAAGAGAGGCAAGAGAGTGTTTATCTCACCTCTCATAAGGGAAAAAGATATAAAGAGGTCGGTGGTACCAGTCATCATATTCCTATCAAGAAGAAGAAAATGAAAGTGTCAGCCAAAATGACTGACAAAAAATAAATAAAGTGCTTCTTCTGTAGGAAACAGGAACATTTGAAAATGTTGGGAACCCGCACACGCCGCTGATATATCAAAAAAAATCAGATGGCAGCGGAATCGGCATGCACGGGATCGACGTTCATCGCATGAACGTTGTTTCAAGACCTTTCGTAATTAGGCAAGAATTAAAAATTTTTAAACCTTTAGGAAGATCAGATCTTCACCTTGTGCGGGTAGATGATCACCGCAAACTGAAGTTCGTGGTCTAGGATGAAGGTTCGCTTGAAGCCGTTCAAGTGTCCGGCCTCTACGGGTATCCACACGAAGCAGTGATCCGATCAAAGCTCTCTTGTCTTCCCGGGGTGCTAGCTCCCTTGCAAAGACTTCTTTTGATGGCTGATTTCCTCTTTTTCAATCAACCCTTGATTGTGCTTGAGAGGAGGAAGAAGAAGGATGAAGAAGAGGAAGAAGAAGAATCCCCACGCAGCCTTCTTTTCTTCCCTGCGTTGGAACCAAGGAAGGAGGCCAAGGAGAGGTGCACGCCTCTTCTTCTTTTCCCCTTGCTGATGGCGGCTGAACCAAGGAAGGGAGAGGGGTGGCCACGTGATGGAAAAGGAGAGGGAGAGCTCATCTAGGGCGCCGGCCCCCTTTGCCCCTTTTTATAACCATCTAGGGCTCCTACAATCTAGGAGCCCTAGAGTTATTTCCTAAGAGGGGTTCTCTTCTCCCTTCTCCACATGGAAAAGGGAGGGGCATATCCCCTTCCTCATGGTAAACCCTAATCCACATTAAGTAGGGTTGAAAAGCCCTAATGTGGTCAAGCCCTAATCCAATTAGGCTTAGCCCAAGGGTGAACCAATTAGGATCCAATCTAGGTAAGTCCTAATCCAATTAGAACTTAAATCAATTTTGACTTAATTGAACTCTTCAATCCTAATCCAATTAGGAGTCTTATTGATTCATTAGATTAATAATTAATTGTGACTTAAGAAACCCTAATCCAAATTAGGACATATTTGATTTTAGTCCTAATCCAATTAGGACTCTATTTGAATCCGAAGTCCTAATCCGATTAGGACTCTAGGAATCCTACTCCAAGTAGGAATCCAATTTTGATTCAAAATTCCTAATCTCATTAGGATTGTAGGAATCCTATTCCAAGTAGGAATCCCAGTCCTACTCCAACTAGGATTTCCAGTCCTAATCCAATTAGGACTCTAGGAATCCTACCCGAAGTAGGATTTGTGTTTAAGTCCAATTAATTAATTCCCTTTGTTCCTTCTTCAACTTCTTATCAATCAAATTGATTACTTGTGATTCCTAATCACGATTTCAACCATCGGATCGGTCAATACTTCTAGTGTGTGTGACCCCATAGGTTCTATTCTGACTGGTAGTGAGATATATTATGATCTCTATTACAATATCATTGAAAACTCCTTTCAATGGGTTGGAACGATTCCAACTCAACTCGTTAGGGTTTATCGATCATCAAGATAATCCCTATGAGTCCCACCATCCACCAGTGACACCTAGCAGCATGTAGTGGCTACCCAGCAGAATGGAATGATGAACCTCTAGGTGCAGTTAACATGTGATACAGTCCTACTATCGTGGATCTCTACAGGACGGAGGTCATGGACAACTCGTCAAACCCCATCGTCTGTCATATGTCAAGATTTATTCGACTTGAGTTGGATAGTGGAAAACTCTTTTTCCACTTTATATTACTGCCCTGGCCAAGGTCTTAGAACTCAGTCTAACAAATCACATAGGATCACTCCTCTTCTATCAAGGTCGATAGATTCCTTATAGGTGCATACCCTACTCCTACAGTGAACCTACTGCAGCCAATCTACACTGCATGGACCCATATGGCTAGAGACCATGTATGTGTGCAGTCAAACTACAATAACCTCACTGTGAGTAGCCGAAGCACCGCAGGTCAAAGGACCAGTCACACTACTGCAACATCAAGCAAGTTACTGACGAGTGGATAGACATCCAAGTGACTTCTTGTCTTGGTCACGCTCAGTACCCTTGTTCTCTAACAAGCACCTGCACTATCACTTCAGTGTCCCTACACTGTGGACTCAAGTCTCGTCCATCCAGAAGGAAAGTGATCTGTGCACTGATCGGATCGATCACCGTCCTCGTGATGATCCATTGATCAGGAGCATTTAGAAATTCATCACCAATGATACATGGCTCGAATTCTCAACTCTTGAGAATATGTATCATCATCTTATTAATTTCTTGGACGATTCATAGACACATAAACAATATAAATGAAAAGATGCCTTTTATTTATTCAATAATAAATAGTCAAGTACAAAATTATGTCCCTAGAATCAACAATGTGTCAGCCAAATTGGCTTCTAGGGCATACATCTAACAGAAAAAGGACTGCACCAAGTATAAGAAATGGCTCGAAAAGAAAGGTACTTTTCTTTCCTTAGTGTATTATGAATCAAATTTTATTTATGTACCTCATAACACATAGTGGATTGACTCTGGTGCTACTATCCATATTTGTAAAACTTTGCAGGAATTGTTGAACAAAAGAATTCCAACGGAAAGTGAATGAAGCATCATAATAGGAAATAAGATGCGTTCACATGTGGAAGCTGTTGGAACGTTCAAATTGACTTTAAAGACTGGCCATATTTTGTACCCAGAAAATACCTTCTATGTACCTGGATTCTCAAGAAACTTGATATCTATTTCTAAACTTACTTTTTTTGGATATACCATTTCATTTGAACGGTCATTTATAAACCTTTCCTTGAATAATATTATTGTTGGTAATTACTTGTTAGAAGATGGTTTATTCAAATTAGACCTTGATACATCCTTTGAGCTATCCCTTTTATCCCTGTAAAATAAAAAACATTATGGATTAAAGCGTAGCATGATAAATGAAAATTTCTCTATATTATGGCACCGAAGATTAGGTCATATCTCGATAAAAAGAATCAAGAGATTAGTAAATGATGAAATGTTACCAACTCTTGATTATGGTAATTTTGAAACTTGTTTAAACTGCATCAAGAAAAAATAGACTAATAAGTTTAAGAAAGGTGCCATAAGAACCACAAATTTATTGGATATCATATATATAGATATATGTGGGCCCTTTTTGACCCCATGTTTTACTGGTCATAAGTATTTTATCACTTTTATTAATAATTACTCATGCTATGGGTATTTCTACTTATTGTATGATAAGGCTGAGGCATTAAATGCCTTTAAGCTTTTCAAAATAGAGATAGAGTTGCAACTTGATAAAAAGATTAAAGTTGTGAGATTAGATAGAGGTGGTGAATACTACGGTAGGTATACTAAAATTGGACAACATTTAGGTCTATTTGCTCAATTTCTTCAAGAGCAAGTTATAGTTGCACAATACACTATGCCTGGTACTCCTGATCAAAATAGAGTTGCGGAAGGAAGAAACCGAACATTAATGGAGATGGTAAGAAGTATGATTAGTCACTCAACTCTCCCAATTTCTCTATGGGGTGATGCTTTAAAAACCGCTGCATATATTCTAAACAGGGTTCCTACTAAAGCTATCCCAAAAACACCCTATTAAGTTTGGATAGGTAGGAAACCTAGTTTAAGATATCTACACATTTGGGGGTGTCAAGCTAACACAAGGGTGTACAACCCACAAAAGAAAAAGTTGGACTTTAAAACCATTAGTTGTTATTTTATTGGTTATCTAAAAAATCCAAGGGATACAGATTTTATTGTCCTAATCATACTTTGAGGACTGTGGAGATAAGAAATGCTAGAAATCTAGTTGCACAGAGATTTATCAGGTTAAAAAATTTATGAAATTCTCTCTAGATTAGACAGCTCCTAATCTCCCTTTCAGATTAAGCTTGAGCTTACCAGTTAAGCAATCCAGTAACCAGTGACTAGGAAAGTCCCGGGGTGTGTGGTGGTGCCAGAACGGATACACCGATACCACAATACCCGTAACAGTTTTCACTGTTGCAAAACTTTTCTAGACATCACCAATTAGTAAATTCTCACTGGAGTGGCTTTCAGCCGCTTATTTCCAAGAGCCTAATTGAGCTCGAAAATCCTAAGGCCAACGTCTAATTGATTTTAATTTAATTTGGCTTAGGATATGTATGCAAGGTGGTGATTTTTGGGCTAAGGACAGATAATGACTTTCTGACCTTATCTTTTTAATAGGTTTTGCCCTTAAATTATTTTATGCAAATGCTTAATACTAAATACAACAAATAATCAATAATTTTTTTAAAGTTTATGCAATGTCATTAGGTTGTACTGATTAAATGAGCAAGCAATTTTTTTTAATTTAATTTATATTTACTATTTTCTTATTTTTTTTTAATTTTTTATTTAAATTTTTATATAGCAATAACTTGAATGTAAATTAAACACAATCCTTATGTGTTAGTTAATCTCCGAATGCCCGTTGAATAAGCTTTGTAGAGTACTCCGTGAGGAGCCCCAATAGAGGTATGATAACCTCGGAGGATTGCACCTTATCAATTACTAGCAAAAATAATATTTTTTTTATTTTTTTTATTTAATTAATTTATTTTTTAACTTTTTTTAAAATTTAAATTTCAGATTTTGAATCTCAGAATTCAAATTTTGAATTTAAATTTTTGAATTTTTTTGAATTTTTTCATTTTTTCATTTTTTTAATTTTTTTTTTTGAATTTTAAATTTTTTATTTTTTTAAAAAAAACTTTAAATTTCGAATTTCAAATTTCAGAATTTAATAACTACAAAATTATTAACTAAAAATAATCAAAATAAGAAAAATTAATAAAAATAAAAACTTACTACTGGAGTGCGTTCACTCCGGGCATCCAAAACCTAATTTGATCTTCGTGATCGTTCTTGCTTCTCGATTTGCCTCCCCGGCAACGGCGCCAAAATTTTGTTGTCCGATTCCTATTTACTTAAAAATATGCTAAATAGATCGTTGTTAGAACCGACAAACAAAGTTTAATTTAATTCTACTCTTACCTTTTTTACTCGAAGAATAGTGGTTGTAAGAGGTCGATCCACAGGGAGGCGATTGGAGTTGCTTAAAAATAAAAATATTCACTCGGATTCAAAATCGATTTTTGAATAACAAAAGAAAAACATTACTTCAGGGATGTTGATAGATTCTCTAGTCTACCGGAGAATATTTTTTAATTGAAATTAACTAAAAGACATGTACTTAGATTCAAAGAGCATTTATATATTTAACTAATCAAAGAAGAGCTTTGGCATAAATTAAAATGGATGAAACTAAGAGGATTGAAGCAAACATAAATTTCATAAAAGAATATTTAATGTATTGCATAAAAGAAATTAAAATTTCAGCATAAATAAAATCTTAAAAGTAAAACTTTCCACCAAAATAAAATTCTCTAAAGTTAAAACTTAAAACATTGTTCTCAATTAAAACTCAAACTCAAAACACATTGCTCTTAATTAAAATTCAGACTAAAAACAACACATTGCTTTTAATTAAAATAAAACTAAACATGAAAAAAAAAAGAAAAAGAAAAAAAAACAAAACAAAGCACTGTGCTCTGTTTGAAAACAGAGCATGAACACTCCTCTCCCGACCCGCTCGTCTTCTCCTTCCTCTGTTCTTTGGAACCGACCACCCAGCCGAGAGCTCCCCCCTCCTCCTCTCGTCCTCCCCTTCTTATAGATCGCCCAAGCCTTGAAGCCGGCGATGGATCAAAACGGTTGCAGGATCGATGGGTGCTGATCACGGATGGCTGGTCTTGGGGATCCGATTGCTGGGACATGGATCATGGCTTGGAGAGTGCGTCAATCCGTGGGATCACAGGCTGGAGGTTGAATGCCGCTGGGATTCCAGGATGAAAGGCCACGGGGACGTGGTTGGAACGCAGTGAAGACGCGGGGACGGTGCTGCAATCGGGTGCGATGCTGAAGGAAGGAGGCGCGGGCTGAGGCGGAGGAGGCTAGAGTGGAATGAGATCACGGGATGAGCTAGGATTATGGCTTGAAATCGGAAGGGAGGAGACGCGCGTGGGATGAGCTAGGGTCTCCCGTGATCGCACGGAATGGGGCGCGCGTGGGATGAACTGGGTTTGCGGGATGCTGTGAGGATCTGGAAGCTTGGAGCTGGGGAGGATTGACGACCGTGATGCACTGCGGGAGGCTGGGAGGAATGGATTTATTTGGGATGTTGGTGATTAGCTGGATGGCTGAGAAGGAAATGATCGCGGGGCCTTGATGCGGGACTGATTTGGAAGGTGATTTGATAGACGATGCGGGATTTCATGCTTGCATGGCAGCTGGAAAATTTGTTGAGCTCGGGCTGCCGAGCATTGGGCTTAAATCCAATGTTATTGGGTCTCTTGGATTCCTTGCACTCAAACACAAATACAATGTTAATTAATTAATTTTATCATTAAAGATTAACTATAATATTAATTAAGATGGTACGACGATTGCACTTTTGTGCTCTCATCAGTAGCTCGCGGAGCCGCCATCGTGATCCCTGCATCGGCCCGCAGCCGCCGCTGTGAAGATCGATGCCCTCCCGAATCCATCGAGAGGTTGAAGAAGAAGTCAAGGTAACTAGTAAGTTCTAAATCCGTTACCCATAATCCGGTAACCCGAGCCCCAAAAAAAAAAGCATATGCTTTGCATGTGAGTACTAACGGGTTATCGGAGCAGGTCATGCCCGACAACCCGAATCCGACCGGATCCAAGGTAAAGAACGCACGTGACCTCATGTGTCTAAAAAAAACAAAGAGTAAAGAAAGAAAAAAAAGAAAAAAAAGGAGTAAAAAAAAAGAAAAAGGGTTACCTCTTCGTCTTCCCCGAGCCGTGGCAGTCGTCACTCCTCCACCATCGCGCCACCGCCACTCTGCCGCTCGGTTCCCGCCGCGCCGCCCAAGCCCGAGCCGCCTCCTGTCACCGCTGAGGTCTCCGCCGCGTCCGCCGGTGCTGCCCCTCCCTGAGCTCCCCGCCGAGATGCACCACCTGCGCACGCTTCGCCGCCGTCGCCACTCGAGCACCTCCTCCATGATCTCTCCTTTAGAGCGCCGCCACCCAAGGACCACCACCTCGGTCTTCCCCACTGCCGCCACTTCCCAGCTGCCGCACCGGTCGTGCCACCACTCTCCTCCACGATCGCCTTCACCAACGTCCCAGTCAACGCCGGCGCCCGCCGCGCTCCACCTTGTCTTCTGCACCACTGCCACCTCCGCCCTTTCCTTTGCCGCCGCAGAGCTTCCCCATCGCCCCCTCCCCCGCTTCTCCCCCCACTCATCTCAGCACCGAAACCCCCTCGGGTGTTTCACTCCACAGCCCGCCTCCCTGATAGCCGGCCCGCGCGCTAACCTCCTTTGAACGCGGCCCAAGCCCAGGCGGTCACAGAACTGGCTCGGTCCAGGCCCGTGCACCATGATTTGAGCGCGGCCCAAGCCTAATAGGCCGCAGGCCCTGTTTCAGACCGATCCAATGCCTTCTTTAATCCATTCTAAGAGACCAGAAGCTCTTATGCTGCAAATCCAGGTCCACAACTCCAGCTAGCTCCGCCCGGCACCAATTTCATGCTCGAGACTCTACAACGGACGCTTCTGGTTGACTGCATCCACCACAGGTAATAGGTTCTTCCTCCTTTTGGACTTGTTTAACTAATTTGTTCTAGTTCTCTTGCATGATAGCCATATTTTGAAAACTTACTTTTCTGTCAAATTTCAAAACCTAGAACATAGACTAGCACACCCGTCCAATTCACCATCTAAATCTAGATATTAAATTAGCACACCCTAGCGACAGGATATTTTTCAAAATCCATCGATCAGATTACTTTAGGATTAGAACGATCGTAATACGTGCTTGCAACCTAATTTCTTATAGTGACTAATTTCATACTTTAATTTTGAAACAATCGAAGTACAAATTGGTAACGTTTAATTTTAAGTTACTTTTATGAAAATTTACTGATTTCAGAATTCATCGTAGGTTGCGTTAGTAGGTTGTCCTGCAGCACAGTTAGTCAGTTAGGGTCATTAGTAGCATTGCATGTCATACCATCAACCAGTGTAGTCCTTGCATGCCAACCCGTAGTGGTAGGGAGTACCTCCTCACTCATTCTAAGACTCCTTTAGCCACAATGGATTCCAGAGTTCTGTAAGATCTTGTGGAACAAATCGCTGCCTTACGAGCTGATCATGACGAATTCAAGCGAGAGATCCGTGCTCTAGTACAACATCCTAGGACTCCTGAACTGTCAACCCCAATTGCAGCTTATCCCGAGCTTGGTTTTGCCACACCACCTATAGGTCTTCCCTATCCCCATAGGAACCAACATCCTCCTAATCACCAGCGCGATTTTGACGAACGACTACTTCGTACCGTAAGAGTAGATGCCCCCACATTTGTTGGTCAACTAGAGCCAAGCGTGTATCTTGATTGAAGAGCAGCCATGGATAATTATTTTGAATGGTACGAAATAACTGACGATAGAAAGTACGATTCGCTAAAATAAAGCTTATTGGGCAAGCTCACTGGTACTGGCATAATGTTGAACATATGCGTGAGACCCAAAGGCTTCCTAGTATCACCACCTAGGAGGATATGAAGGAAAAGCTGAATGAGAAGTATCTGCCATTCTCTTACTGACAACGCCTTATGGATAGGTGGCAGAAACTAACTCAAGGGACATCAACCGTTGCTGATTACATTGTACGATTTGAGAAGTTTCATATGAGGTGCGGTGTAATCGAAGAGGAGACTGTTACTCTCTCTAGATTTGGGTAGGACTCCGCGAGGAAATCCAGAAAGAACTAATCCTCCGAGAGATTACTACTCTTGGCCAAGCATACTAGTTGGCTCAAGATGTAGATAGTTTCTTACAAGCCCCTGTAGTGAGACGTATCGACCCTCGACCCATGGCCCCAGGAGCCCGACCTAATCAAAACTACCTCCTGCAACCCAGGCAGCTTCCCAATCCTTCTAACCAGCCCGGCCCTAGCCAAGCACCGTTTAGGACATCTCCGATACCTGTCCAGAACCCTTCAAATGATAAAGAAAAGGGCATACTAGGTCCCAATCCTCCTTCTAGAAGCCAAACCCAATATTTCAGGTGCCAAAAATTTGGCCATATAGCGTTCTAATGTAATGCCAAGACCTATCTCATGACTGAACTAGAAGTTGAGACCCAAGCGAATGAATGTGTCGAAGAAGTCTATGAGCCAAACATTGAGAATTTTGTAGAAGACTTTGGAGACGAACAAACTGGATTAGAGTTTCTCCAGACTGAACCCCAAAAGGAGCCTACTGATCCAAATAACCAAAATCCTAGGCTTCATGTGGTTAAATGCACTCTAACTCAGACTAAGACCGAACAAGATTGGCGTAGGACCTCCATATTTTACACGCCCATTAAGATCAATGGTAAAACATGCAAAATTCTATTTGATAGCGAAAGTTGTATTAATGCCATTGCTTTCGGAGTTGTCTCCCGCCTCGGCCTGAAATCTACCCCTCATCCTAACCCATATAAAATAGCTTGGGTAGATAAGACATCTCTTTCGGTGTCGGTAAGATGCCTCATTCCGATTCAATTCCTATCCTGTAAAGACAAAATTTGGTGCGACTGCATTCCGATGGACGTAGGTCAAGTCATCCTAGGGAGGTCTTGGCTATACGATATGGACGTCACACTTCATGGCGTTCAAATTCGTGTAGCTTTATGTTCCAGGATCGAAAAATTATACTGAACTCATTGCCTCCTAGAGAGTCCGCCCCTGAAAAGAAGAGTGCCACTCTACGAAAAGATGAATCACTTCACATCATTACTTCCAAAGAGGTAATGAAAGATATCGAAAGCCAATCACCTGTGTTTGCCCTCGTGGCTAGGGTTATCAATGTGGAGTCGAGCCCTGAGCAACCACAGGCAGTAGTTCCCCTGCTGGAGGAGTTTCACTCTATTTTTCCTAAGGATCTTCCAAATACATTTCTTCTGATGCGTGATATCCAGCATGCAATTGATCTCGTTCCTGGAGCATCCTTACCCAATCTTCCTTATCATAGGCTCAACCCAAACGAGCACACTGAACTGAAATGTCAAGTTGACGAACTTCTCACCCAAGGGTATGTTCATGAGAGTCTGAGCTCCTGTGCTGTACCCACACTCCTCACCCCCAATAAAATTACGGTTAAGTATCGTTTTTCCATCCCTAGGCTGAACGACCTCTTAGATTTTATGTCTAGTGCCACGATCCCATGGCAAGATGTCAGTATGGACTTCGTGTTAAGACTTCCTCGTACCTATATCAAGCACAACTCCATATTTATGGTTGTGGACCATTTTTCAAATATGGCTCCTTTTCTCCTATGTCCTAGAACTTCTAATGCTTCTAGAGTTGCCAAACTTTATTTCAATGAAGTCGTTAGACCTCCTAACCTTCCAAAATCTATTATATCTGATAGAGATGTTAGATTCGTGAGCTTCTTTAGGAAAATTCTGTTGGAAACCCGCCCATGCCGTAGAAAATTAAAAAAATTTCAGATGGCAGCGGAAGAGGCATGCGCGGGATCGACGTTCATCACATGAACGTATTTCAAAACCATTCATAGATAGATTAGGATTAAAAACATTTTAGAACATTAGGAAGATCAGATCTTCACCTTGTGCGGATAGATGATCACTGCAAATTGAAGTTCGTGGTTTAGGATGAAGGTTCGCTTGAAGCCGCACACGTGTCCGGCCTCTACGGGTATCCACACGAAGTAGAGAACCGATTAAAGCTTGCTTGTCTCCCCGGGGTGCTAGCTCCCTTGCAGAGATAACTTTGGATGGCTGATTTCCTCCCTTTCAATTAACTCTTGAATCTCAGAGGGAGGAGGAAGAAGAAGGTGTGTTCTTGAAGAAGAACCAAAGGCTAGATGCAGCCTTTTCTTTCCCTTCCGTTGGAAGAAGGAAGGGAGAAGGGAGGAGGCCGCCAACACTTTCTTTTCCTTTCCCTTGCTTGTGGCTAAAACCAAGAGGAGAAAGGGGGCTCACGGCACAAGGGAGAAGAGGGCTTCAATGAATGCCCTAGGTGCTGCCCCATACCCCTTTATAAAGCAAGTGGAGCTCCTATCTTTTAGGAGCTCCTTGATAACATTCCAAGAGGGGCGCCGGCCCCTCTTGCTTGCCGCACCAAGGAAGAATGAGGGGAGGGGCATACGCCCCTCCCTCTTGGTTAGCCCTAATCCTCCTCTAAGGAGGATTAGGAGGCCCCTATTTGGTTTAGTCATAATCTCATTAGGCTTTAACCAAATCATGAACCATTTGGGTTTAATCTAGGTAAGTCCTAATCCAATTAGAACTCAAATCAATTATGACTCAATTGAATTGTTCAATCCTAATACAATTAGGAGTCTTGTTAATTCATTAGATTAATAATTAATTAGAACTTAAAAAATCCTAATCCAATTAGGATTTATTCAATTTTAGTCCTAATCCATTTAGGACTCTTCTTTGAATCCAAAGTCCTAATCCAATTATGACTTCTAGGAATCCTATTCTAAGTAGGAATCCAAATTGAATTCAAAATCCTAATTCAATTAGGATTGTAAGAATCCTACTCCAAGTAGGACTCCCAGTCCTACTCCAAATAGGACTCCCAGTCCTAATCCAATTAGGACTCCAGGAATCCTACTCCAAGTAGGATTTGTGTTTTAGTCCAATTAATTAATTTCCATTGTTCCTTCTTCTACTGATTATCAATCGAATTGATTACTCGTGATTCATAATCACTTTTCCACCATCGGATCGGTCAATACCTCTAGTGTGTATGACTCCATAGGTTCTATTCTGTCTGGTAGTGAGATATATTGCGATCTCTATCACAATATCATTGAAAACTCCTTTCAATGGGTTGGAACAGTTCCAACTCAACTCATCAGAGTTTATCGATCATCAAGATATTCCCTGTGAGTCTCACCATCCACCAGTGACACCTAGCAGCATGTAGTGGCTACCTAGCAGAATGGAATGATGAACCTCTAGGTGCAGTTATCGTATGATACAGTCCTACTATCGTGGATCCCAACAGGACGGAGATCATGGACAACTCGTCAAACCCCATCGTCTGTCATATGTCAAGATTTATTCGACTTAAGTTCGAGAGTGGAAAACGCTTTATCCACTGTATATACTGCCCCGGCCGAGGTCTTGCTAACTCAGTCTTATAAATCATATAGGATCTCTCCTTATCTATCAAGGTCGATAGATTTCATATAGGTGCATACCCTACTCCTACAGTGAACCTACTGCAGCCAATCTATACTGCATGGACCCATATGTCTAGAGACCATGTATATGTTCAGTCAAACTACAATAACCTCACTGTGAGTAGCCGAAGCACCGCAGGTCAAAGGACCAGTCACACTACTGCAACAACAAGCAAGTCACTGACGAGTGGATAGACATCCAAGTGACTTCTTGTCTTGGTCACGCTCAGTACCCTTGTTCTTTTACAAGCACCTGCACTATTACTTCAGTGTCACCACACCGTGGACTCGAGTCTCGTCCATCCATAAGGAAAGCAATATGTGCACTGATCTCATCGGATCGATCACCGTCCTTGTGATGATACATCGATCAAGAGCATTTAGAAATTAATCACCAATGATACATGGCTCAAATTCTTAACTCTTAAGAATATGCATCATCATCTTATTAATTCTTGGACGATTCATAGACACATAAACAATATGAATGAAAAAGATGTCTTTTATTTATTCAATAATAAATAGTCAAGTACAAAATTATGTTCTAGAATTAACAATGTGTCAGCCAGATTGGCTTCTAGGGCTTACATCTAACAATCTTCCACTTGCACTAAAGCCAATCAGTCATATATCTAAGTCCCATCTTCTCAAGGTGGGCTTCAGTCTTTTGCTGACTCAGCTATTTAGTGAAACGGTCCGCCACGTTGTCCGCGGAGTCTACTCTCTGCACCTCGACATACTTCTTTTCAACATAGTCGCGTATGAGGTGGAAGCGCCGCTCTATATGCTTGAACTTCTGATGAGACCTTGGCTCCTTAGCAAGAGCTATGGCGCCATTATTATTGCAGTAGAGTGTTATGTGTGGAGTGATTGATTATAACCTTATTTAATTTTGATGAGCTCAAAGCATTTGAGTATATCTTATGTTTACTAATGAATTCAATCTAGTGTTTCAGTTAAAATCTTGTAAATTTATGGTTAAGTGTCTCTAGATTTGGTTCAAGACATTTTGGATAAGTTAAGAAGTCAATCCGAACCAAAGTCTGAGACTCGAGTCGACTCCGGGAGATTACGAGTCGACTCCAAGCGTATCAGAAGCACTGGCACAGGCTCGAGTCGACTCCGGAACATTTCGAGTCGACTCCGATTGAGAACAGACAGACGAACAGAAAGACTCAACTTAAAACCTGTCAGTGAGCCGACTCCTGAAGAGCGCGAGTCGACTCCGATGCTTGCCGAGTCGACTCCGGAGTAGTATGAGTCGACTCCAGGGAGTTACAGACAGAAAGACAGAGAAGGTATGTTGGACCCTGAGAGCCGAGTCGACTCCTGAGGAACGCGAGTCGACTCCGATGGTTGGCAGGTCGACTCCAAAGAAAGCGAGAGTCGACTCTCAGTGTAATACAAGGCAAAAGTCAGAGAGCAATTTTCGGACACTGAGAGCCGAGTCGACTCCCGCAAAGGCCGAGTCGACTCCGAGACAGTGCGACCCCAAAAAGACAGAAGACAGTATTTTTGTCTCTGAGAGGCGAGTCGACTCCAAGACAGTTTGAGTCGACTCCAAGGCAGCGCTACCCCAAAAAGACAGAAGACTACTTTTCGGATACTGAGAGCCGAGTCGACTCCAGAACAGTCCGAGTCGACTCCAAGACAGCACGAGCCAAAAGACAGAAGCTCGAAAGTTCGGACTCTGAGTGCCGAGTCGACTCCCAGACTTCACGAGTCGACTCGAGTGAGCAAACTTGAAAAATGCATCCATGGATTCCTTGGGATGAGCCGACTCCAAAAGTGCCAGGTCAGCTCCAGACTTTGGGGAGTCGACTCCGGGTTAAGTCGAGTCGACTCCCAGTCGAGAAGAGTACTTTAATTCAAATCCGGAACAGTTGCCGAGCCGACTCCAGAAAAGCATGAGTCGACTCCTGCTGCAGCCGAGTCGACTCCAGATCGCGCGAGTCGACTCCGATCCCAACGGAAACATTGTCAGGATGTGCAGAATGTGCAGAACGGCTAGTAGATTGTGTCTAACGGCTAGTTTCCGTGGGGAATGGCTTAAATAGCCACAGAGGACTGTAGCAAAGCAGAGAAGTAACATTCCTTTCAAAGAAAACACAATAACTTCATCTGCCAAAGGAATTTCAGCGGAAAAGAAGGAAGAGAGCCATTAACTCCATTCAACCAACTCTTCCCCGCATTAAAGAAGTCTCCTTCTGCCTTCAAGTCTTCAAGACATTCAAGAGGAGACCCAAAGTTCGAGAAGCCCTCCACTACATCATCATAAACTTGTTTGAGGGCTCTTAACTTTTCTATTATTCATATTGCTGAATATCTGCTTATTTAGAAGCTGTATTTTTCTCTTTGTTCTTTCTATCCATTTGGTCCTTACTTGATTCAATCAGGGGATTGAATCAAGGGTGTAAAGGTTTGTTGGTGAGCCTAGGTTGAAACCAACGTATAAGGGTTCGATTGTGATCCCGAAAAAACAATCGGGTGGTTCTAGTCGGTGAGCCTGGGAAAACCGACCGAGTTCGTTGTGACTTCATAAAACAACAAGTTAGGTTGTGAGCTTGTAAAACAACCGGCTGTAATCCGAGGGGTTATAGTGAATTCCCAAGTGAGGCTTGGGGAGTGGACGTAGGAGCAAGGGTTAGCTCCGAACCACTATAAAATCTTTGTGTTTGTGATTGGCTTGTTATCTCTTACTTTCATTTCATTCACTGCATATAGCATCTAATTAATTAACTTGCAAAAAGTATTAATTAGTTATCCACAGACATTTTAATTGCAATAATTATTTTAAAACCCAATTCACCCCCCCTCTTGGGTTGTCTATCTGGGCAACAAGTGGTATCAAAGCCTGAACTCTACTGTCCAAAGAGTAAAAGATCAAAATGACAACCCCATTTGGATCTTCTCACATTGAGGGCCAGTCCACACATAGACCTCCATTCTTTAATGGATCCGACTACTCATATTGGAAGGCTAGGATGAGAATATTTATCCAAGCCCAAGACTATGAGATGTGGACCACCATACTAAATGGACCATATATCCCATCCATTCATGTAGAAGGTGTCATTGTACCCAAGCTTGAAAAGGATTGGGATGACAATGACATAAGGAAGGCACAACTAAATGCCAAAGCCATGAATGTACTTTATTATTCTTTAGATAGAAATGAATTCAATAGAGTCTCTACTTGCAATTCTGCAAAAGAGATTTGGGATAGACTTGAAGTGACCCACGAGGGCACAAATCAAGTAAAAGAATCCAAAATAAATATATTAGTTCATAAGTATGAATTATTTAAAATGGGTTCTAATGAAACAATCACTTGCATGTTCACTAGATTCACTGACATTGTCAATGGCCTAAAAAGCCTTGGCAAAAATTATTCTAACAGTGAGCTTGTCAGGAAGATTCTTCGTTGTCTACCAAGGTCATGGAAAGCCAAAGTGACGGCAATCCAAGAAGCCAAGGACTTGAACAAGCTTCCTCTTGAGGAGCTTCTTGGATCCTTAATGACGCACGAGCTCACAATGAAACAACACAGCGAAGAAGAATCCTCTCATAAGAAAAAGGTAATAGCTCTCAAATCTACTTCTTCTAACAAGGATTTATCTTGCAGTAGCAGCAGTGAAGAAGAAGATCATGAGGAAGATGATGATGAGGCTCTTCTCGTACGTAAGTTCAGAAAATTCATCAACCGAAAGAAGTCCTTTCATCAAAGGAGAGGTCCCTCAAGTTCCTATTACAAGGATAAAGGTAAGGAAAGGGAAAATGAGGGAATCGGATGCTACGAATGTAAGAAGCCGGGATACTTCAGAGCGGACTGTCCTTTGCTCAAGAAGGCCAGCAAGCACAAGAAAAAGAAAGTCCTCGTCTCCACCTTATCGGACTCCGATACATCATCTTCATCATCGGAGGAGGAACAAGAAGAAAAGGCCAATCTATGCTTTATGGCAAACGAAAATGAGGTAACATCTAAAATACATTTAGATTTTACATTTGATGAGTTATATGATGCGTTTAACGAATTAATGGATGAATATAAGACAATAAGCCTTAAGAATAAAGAGCTAAAACTAACCAATCAATCTCACCTCCATAAATACGATAAATTAGTTAAGGATAAGGATTTTATCACTAAAAAAAATTTAGAACTTAAGACAAGCAACCAAATGTTAACTCAAAAAACTCATACCTTAAGTAAAGATAACGAAAAACTAACCAAGAAAATTTCTGAACTTAAAAAGGATAAGCAAACTATTGGAGGTAATTTCACAAAAGACTTAAATGCACTAAAAACAGAAAAACAAAAATTGACACTAGAACTTGAAAAGTACAAGCCTTTTGTAGAAAAATTTACATATAGCTCAGAAAAATTAGAAATGATACTCAATAGTCAACGAGCTGTGTTTAATAGAGCCGGTTTAGGGTATAAACCTAAGAATAAGCAAAAGCTCCTTAGTAATTTCTTTGTGAAAGCACGGAAAAGTGAAACTAAGAATATAACCTGTTTTTGCTGTGGAAAAGTAGGACATAAAGCTAATATGTGTGACCATAGGAAAGGAAAAGCTAAAAGGAAAATTAAAAAGGTTTGGGTTCCAAAAGGAACCAATATTACTAACCATGAAGGACCCAAGAAAACTTGGGTACCTAAAATTGTATGATTTCCTTGTGTAGGAGTGTCTTGCAGCCAAGGTCGACAAAAACTATTGGTACTTGGATAGTGGCTGCTCAAGACACATGACGGGTGACAAAAACCAATTCTTCATCCTTGAGCCCAAGAAGGGAGGTGCTGTGACATTTGGAGACAATAACCAAGGTCACATCATTGGTATAGGTAAAGTACAAATTACCCCTTTAACTTTTATTGATAATGTTCGATATGTTGATGGTCTTAAGCATAATCTACTTAGCATTAGTCAATTATGTGATAGAGGTTTTGATGTGTTGTTCAAACCAACCTTATGCATCATAACCAACTCAAATGACAATAGTTTAGTTTTCAAAGGAATAAGACGTGGGAATGTGTATGTAGTAGACCTTGAGGATCTTGCCAAACATAACCCATGTTTAGTTGTTAATGAAACTAAGAATAATGATGCTAGTTGGTTATGGCACCGTAAGTTAGGTCATGCGAGTATGGACACAATATCAAAACTAGTTAAAAGAGATTCGGTGATAGGTTTGCCAAAACTAAAGTTTGAAAAGAATAAGATATGTGAAGCTTGTCAATATGGCAAACAATCAAGGAACTCCTTTAAATCCATAAATTGTGTCTCTACCTCTAGACCTCTAGAACTACTACACATGGATCTATTCGGACCAACTAGAACCACAAGTCTAGGAGGAAATAAATATGGTCTAGTTATTGTGGATAACTTTTCTAGATATACTTGGGTCATGTTCTTAGCTCATAAAGATCAAGCATTTTCAGTTTTTAAGAAATTTCATAAGGAAGTAACAAATGCTAGAGATACTTCAGTCATAGCTATTAGAAGTGACCATGGAACCGAATTTGAAAATCATTTATTTGATGAGTTTTGTAGTAAAAAGGGAATAACTCATAATTTTTCTGCACCTAGGACTCCACAACAAAATGGAGTTGTAGAAAGGAAAAATAGAACCCTAGAAGAAATGGCTAGAACCATGCTATGTGAAAGTAACCTCCCTAAGTACTTTTGGGGAGAAGCCATTAATACCTCATGTCATATACTAAATAGAGTTTTATTGAGACCCATTATAAAGAAAACACCTTATGAACTTTGGAAAAACAGAAAACCAAAGGTAAACTATTTTCATGTCTTTGGATGTAGGTGTTTTGTTCATAATAATGGAAAAGATAATCTAGGTAAATTTGACTCTAAATCTGATGAGGGTATATTTTTGGGGTATTCTACAACTAGTAAAGCCTATAGAGTCTTTAATAAAAGAACCCTTATTATTGAAGAATCAATACATGTAGTTTTTGATGACTCTAGTGATAATTCTTCTAGCAAGAGAGTTGATCTTGATGATGATGCTGAAATACTTGAAGAAAAGATTGATGAGATGACATTACAAGAAGATGAACAAAAATTAATTGGAAATGCATCATCAAGCCAAGAGGCTGTTGTGGATCATGGGCTGACTAAGGCTTGGAGGTATGCTCATGGGCATCCTAAGGATTTAATTTTAGATGATCCATCTCAACCTGTTAGGATTAGAGCATCTCTTAGAAACTTAAATAATCATCTAGCTTTTGTCTCACATTTTGAACCCAAACACATAGAAGAAGCTGAAAAAGATGTAAATTGGATAAATGCAATGCAAGAAGAATTAAACCAATTTACTAGAAACAAGGTATGGAACCTAGTTGAACGACCCTCTGAATATTCAATTATAGGTACCAAATGGATATATAAAAATAAACTTGATGAAAATGGAATTGTAATTAGGAATAAGGCTAGACTAGTAGCAAAGGGCTATAATCAAGAAGAAGGTATAGATTTTGATGAAACCTTTACTCCTGTAGCTAGACTTGAGGCAATCAGACTATTACTAGCATTTGCATGCTCTAAGGATTTCAAATTATTTCAAATGGATGTAAAAAGTGCATTTCTAAATGGGTATATTAACGAGGAGGTATATGTAGAACAACCTCCTGGTTTTGAAAATCATCAATACCCTAATCATGTGTATAAATTGAACAAAGCACTTTATGGTTTGAAACAAGCACCTAGAGCATGGTATGAAAGACTTAGCAAATTTCTACTAGATCATGAGTTCTCTAGGAGAAATGTAGATACAACACTGTTTTTGAAGAAGAAAAACAAAGATATGTTATTAGTGCAGATTTATGTTGATGATATTATTTTCGGTGCTACTAACAATCGCCTCTGCGAAGAATTTGCTGACTTGATGCAGAGTGAGTTTGAAATGATCATGATGGGAGAGCTGAACTATTTTCTCGGGCTTCAAATCAAACAATCTGAAGAAGGGATCTCCATCAATCAAGCTAAATACATCAAGGAGATGCTTAAGAAGTTTGATATGGAGGGAAACAAGTCAATCGGCACACCCATGAGCTCATCATGCAAATTAGACCAAGATGAATCAGGTAAATCTGTAGATCAAAAGATGTATAGAGGTATGATAGAATCTTTATTGTATCTCACTGCAAGTAGACCTGATATCATGTTTAGTGTATGCATGTGTGCTAGATATCAGTCTAATCCTAAGGAATCTCATCTAATTGCTGTCAAGAGAATCTTTAAATACCTAATAGGAACAAAAAATATAGGTTTATGGTACTCTAAAGAATCTAGCTTGAACTTAATAGGATACACAGATTCAGACTTTGCTGGTTGTAAACTTGATAGAAAAAGCACCAGCGGGTCATGTCAATTTTTAGGAGAAAATTTAATCTCATGGTTCAGCAAGAAACAAAACTCAGTTGCATTATCTACTGTTGAAGCTGAATATGTGGCAGCCGGGAGTTGTTGTGCTCAAATCATGTAGATTAAACAACAACTTGAAGACTATGGCATTAAACAAGATAAAATTCCCATTAATTGTGATAATACAAGTGCCATTAATCTAACTAAAAATCCAATTCAGCATTCAAGAACTAAACATATTGAGATAAGACATCACTTCATAAGAGATCATGTACTGAATGGTGATGTGACACTTCAATTTGTTTGTACTGATGATCAATTAGCTGATATCTTCACAAAACCCTTGAGTGAAGAGAGATTTAGTGTGCTTAGGAGAGGATTAGGAGTGATTGATCCATCCTAGTGATGTTCTCTTCTTGTTCATGGATTTTGATGATTAGATTGTGTTAAAAATAGAGTTTCTCATCTATGATCATCAAATCAGATCATAACTTAGTGAGTGTCCCTTGTTTGGTACGAAAATAGCATAATTTTAAGGTGCGTGCCAGAGTTCGAGTCGACTCGGATACGTTTCAGAGTCGGCTCATGACGGGGAGTCGACTCGCACATAGACGGGAGTCGACTCAAGATTGATGACAGCATAGGGGGAGTCGACTCGCGCATATTTTGGAGTCGACTCGAGGTCGAGTCGACTCGCGACTTACTGGAGTCGACTCGCGGTCGGGATCCGAATTTTTAACCCTAATCCAAGCGTTTAATCAACACTTCTATTCATCGCCTCCACTGTTCACAAAACCCTAGAGCCGTCTCCTACATCGTCTCCGACCCCGGTTAGAGTTTTTCCGTCGACCTTCTTCCGTCCATTAGGGTTCTACCCCATACCTAGGTCAACCATGCCCCGTAAATCGATTGTCCCAAGCCGGAAGAGGCCCCAACCCGCGAGCGGCACCGAGCGACGGTCCAAAGCTCGGAACGATCCCGTGAGGCCACAACCTCCGGTTCGTTCCTCGCCAAGGCCGGTACCCTCGCAACTGTGCGTCGGGAAGGCGGTCTCCACCGGGAGATACGTCAACTTCGACTATCTCTCCCGGGAGGGCTTCACTATAGGAGATAGGTTGAGGGCCCAGGGACTCGAGTTTTTTTGTTCCTTAGATCTTCCCACGTACCCAGGGCTAGTTAGGGAGTTCTATGGTACTGTGTCCAGGGGGAATGGTGGGATACAGGGAACTGTAGCGGGTGTCCCGTTATTCATTTCGGAGGATGTCATTGCTCAAATCCTCCATCTTCCCCAAGTGGGGGTATCTCCTACACACCCGGCCGATAGGACTGAGGCCCTTACGGCCATATTAGGGAGTCCACCCCAATCTCCGTTAGATGAGGTGTCCGCCAGCTCACTGTCAGTTGAGATGCGGCTCCTCTTGAGTATCATCTCTAGGACCCTTTTCCCGAAGACCGGCTGCTTCAATTTTGTTTCTGAGAGGGACCTAGCCCTTATGTTCTACATCCTCCAGGACACCAATTAACTTTCCCAAACTAATCTACAAATACCTGTGTGAGCCACTAGACAGACCTAGGCTCACCCTTCCATACGGGATGCTATACACTTTGATCTTTAGGGAGTCCGAGATCCCTATTCCTGAGGGGGAACCCTCTCGCGCACTGCGATGGACAGATTGCATGGGTGAGGGAACCCTACACAGGATGGGTTTTCATAAGGTAGAGGGAAGCTGGGTCAGAAAACCATCCACCTCCACCCATACTACTAGACGTTCCCCCAGTCCAGATCCAGATTCTGACTTTCCCACCTATCTCTCCACCTCAGCACCATCCACCTCTGCCGGACCCTCCACTGCACCACCTACTCTGCCACTAGAGGTCCAGATCTCTCCTGAGCAGCTCCGGGAGTTGCGGCAGGAGATTGTACGGGACCTTCGGGACGATCTGCTGAGGGAGCTCCGAGGTCCAGCGACTGCTCCCTCCACTGCCCCCTCTTCTGCATTGGTTCCCTCCCTATCAGCCGTGACCGAGATGACGGCTCATTTGAGGGAGGAGATCTTTAATGTCAGAAGCCTGATACAAGCCCAATTCTCCAACATGAGCGATGTCACAAGCAACACAAGAAAGATGCGAGATGACATCCGACACGACATGGGCAGCCTGAACCAGGGGGCCGAGCGTCTGGCGAACGTGTTGATTGCCAAGCTGGACACACTCCAGGAGAGTGTGATTGAGCTCTCCTCGATTCACAGCAGGGCTACTTCGGCGATCATCACACAGTTAGGGCACGTCACAGATGGGGTCACCCTACTCATGGAACAATCGAGACTGCCCAAGGGAGCCGCATCCTCCTCCAAGAAGCCCTAGCTTATTTTGTGTATTTTGACATGTATTTACTGCTTTACTCTTTGTATTCACAAATGTACCTACACATACATCAATACAATGAGTAGACAATTTTCTTCAATACTGTGCAATTTAATCTCTAACTGCTTGTGTGTTCTGCTTACTTCCTTTTTGCTATGATGACAAAAAGGGAGAGAAATATATTGAATAGACATGTAAAGGGAATCAATGAAAATCAATAAAAAGAAAACTTTTATAACACTCAAGAATTTGTTCTTAGTGGATTCGATACCTCGAGGCTCATTATCTCTCTGTTGGGGCTCCTAATGGAGTAATCTCCAGAATCTATTCAAGGGATATTCGGAGATTAGTTGAATCATACTTAAGAACAAATTGGCAGATTTTTTCTCTAAAAACCAAAAATCTAAGTTCAAAAGCTTCAATGCACTAAAAGAAAATTCTGAGATTCAAAACAAAGTTGAATGCATGTGTTGAGGGGGAGAATCTGAATTTTTAAGAAAGCAAAATCATTAAATATATATAAGCCAAACAATTGATTGCATGATATGAAGGCTTATATAATTCCAAATGAAAGGGGGAGCCTTAACGTCAAAATTTATTGTTTCACACCTTTCAAGTTTGGATAAATTAAATAATCAGACACTTGAATTCATTTTAAAATTTTATTATAAATTTTCTTGTTTATTGAGCAATTTACTTTACATATACTCAATATTTTGTCATCATCAAAAAGGGGGAGATTGTGGAGTGATTGATTATAACCCTATTTGATTTTGATGAGCTCAAAGCATTTGAGTATATCTTATGTTTACTAATAAATTCAATCTAGTGTTTCAGTGAAAATCTTGTAAATTTATGGTTAAGTGTCTCTAGATTTGGTTCAAGACATTTTGGATAAGTTAAGAAGTCAATCCGAACCAAAGTCTGAGACTCGAGTCGACTTCGGGAGATTATGAGTCGACTCCAAGCGTATCAGAAGCATTGGCACAGGCTCGAGTCGACTCCGGAACATTTCGAGTCGACTCCGACTGAGAACAGATAGATGAACAGAAAGACTCAACTCAAAACCTGTCAGCGAGCCGACTCCTGAAGAGCGCGAGTCGACTCCGATGCTTGCCGAGTCGACTCCGGAGTAGTATGAGTCGACTCCAGGGGGTTACAGACAGAAAGACAAAGAAGGTATGTTGGACCCTGAGAGCCGAGTCAACTCCTGAGGAACGCGAGTCGACTCCGATGGTTGGCAGGTCGACTCCAAAGGAAGCGAGAGTCGACTCTCATTGTAATACAAGGCAAAAGTCAGAGAGCAATTTTTGGACACTTAGAGCCGAGTCGACTCCCGCAAAGGCCGAGTCGACTCCGAGACAGCGCGGCCCCAAAAAGACAGAAGACAGTATTTTTGTCTCTGAGAGGCGAGTCGACTCCAAGACAGTTCGAGTCGACTCCAAGGCAGCGCTACCCCAAAAAGACAGAAGACTACTTTTCGGATACTGAGAGCCGAGTCGACTCCAGAACAGTCCGAGTCTACTCCAAGACAGCACGAGCCAAAAGACAGAAGCTCGGGAGTTCGGACTCTGAGTGCCGAGTCGACTCCCAGACTTCACGAGTCGACTCGAGTGAGCAAACTTGAAAAATGCATCCATGGATTCCTTGGGATGAGCTGACTCCAAAAGTGCCAGGTCAGCTCCAGACTTTGGGGAGTCGACTCCGGGTTAAGTCGAGTCGACTCCCAGTCGAGAAGAGCACTTTAATTCAAATCCGGAACAGTTGCCGAGCCGACTCCAGAAAAACATGAGTCGACTCCTGCTGCAGCCGAGTCGACTCCAGATCACGCGAGTCGACTCCGATCCCAATGGAAACATTGTCAGGATGTGCAGAATGTGCAGAACGGCTAGTAGATTGTGTCTAACGGCTAGTTTCCGTGGGGAATGGCTTAAATAGCCGCAGAGGACTGTAGCAAAGCAGAGAAGTAACATTTCTTTCAAAGAAAACACAATAACTTCATCTGCCAAAGGGATTTCAGCGGAAAAGAAGGAAGAGAGCCATTAACTCCATTCAACCAACTCTTTCTAGCATTAAAGAAGTCTCTTTCTGCCTTCAAGTCTTCAAGACATTCAAGAGGAGACCCAAAGTTCGAGAAGCCCTCCACTACATCATCATAAACTTGTTTGAGGGCTCTTAACTTTTCTATTATTCATATTGCTGAATATCTGCTTATTTAGAAGATGTATTTTTCTCTTTGTTCTTTCTATCCATTTGGTCCTTACTTGATTCAATCAGGGGATTGAATCAAGGGTGTAAAGGTTTGTTGGTGAGCCTAGGTTGAAACCAACGTGTAAGGGTTCGATTGTGATCCCGGAAAAACAATCGGGTGGTTCTAGTCGGTGAGCCTGGAAAAACCGACCGAGTTCGTTGTGACCTCGTAAAACAACAAGTTAGGTTGTGAGCTTGTAAAACAACCGGCTGTAATCCGAGGGGTTATAGTGAATTCCCAAGTGAGGCTTGGGGAGTGGACGTAGGAGCAAGGGTTAGCTCCGAACCACTATAAAATCTTTGTATTTGTGATTGGCTTGTCATCTCTTACTTTCATTTCATTCACTGCACATAGCATCTAATTAATTAACTTGCAAAAAGTATTAATTAGTTATCCACAGACATTTTAATTGCAATAATTATTTTAAAACCCAATTCCGCAACATTATGGTATCTGATGATATTACATCCAATTCCGCAATAAATTTCTTGAACCAGAAGCCTTCCTTAGCAGCTTCAGAGACGGCGATATATTCAGCTTCCATAGTAGAATCAGCAATGATCGGTTGTTTAGGACTTTTTCAATTGACCGTGCCACCATTGCACAAGAACACATATCCAGATGTTGACTTTCTATCATTGATATCAGTCATGAAGTCTGAATCTGTGTACCTTTCTACCTTTAACTCTGATGTTCCTTCAAAGATTAAGAATAAATTTTTAGTTCTTCTTAAGTACGAAAAAATATTTTTCACAGCTGTCTAGTGCTCTTCACTTGGATTCGACTGATATCTGCTAGTGACACTCACAGCAAGAGCTATATCAGGTCGTGCACACAGCATGGCATACATGAGGCTCCCTATTGCCGATGCATAAGAGATCTTGCTCATGCGTTGAATCTCTTCAGATGTGTTGGGGCACATCTTCTTAGAGAGATGAATTCCATGCCTAAGAGGTAAGAGACTCCTTTTGGAGTTTTTCATGCTGAACCTTTTCAGCACTTCCTCTATATACATCTTCTGTGATAGGCTAAGCATCCTTTTAGATCTATCTCTTGTTGGGAACCCGCCCATGCCGCAGAAATTTAAAAAAATTCAGATCGCAACGGAAGAGGCACAAGCGGGATCAACGTTCATCACATGACGTTATTCAAAAACCGTTCATAGATAGATTAGAATTAAAAACTTTTAAACTAATTATGAAGATCAGATCTTTACCTTGTGCGGGTAGATGATCACCGCAAACTGAAGTTCGTGGTTTAGGATGAAGGTTCGCTTGAAGCCGTTCACACGTCCGGCCTCTACAGGTATCCACACGAAGTAGAGATCCGATCAAAGCTTCTTTGTTTCCTCGGGGTGCTAGCTTCCTTGCAAAGACTACTTTAGATGGCTGATGTCCTCCCTTTGAATCAACCCTTGATTGTGCTTGGGATGAGGAAGAAGAAGGATGAAGATCAGAGAAGGATCAAAGCCCTTGCAGCCTTCTTTCTTTTCCCTGCGTCGGAAGGAGGAAAGGAGGAGGAGGAGGCCGCCAAGGCCTTCTTCTTTTCTTCTCCTTGCTTGCGGATGAACCAAAGAAAAAGGGAGAGGGAGGCTCACGGCACAAGGAAGAGGAGAGAAAGAATTACCTCTAGGGTTTGGCCTTTTGGTCCTTATAAAGGCATATGGAGCTCCTACCTTTTAGGAGCTTCATTATTTTCCTTTTAAGAACCAAGAGGAGGGGCGCACGCCCCTCTTCTTTTCTCTTTGATTTCGGCCAACACCTCTTCCTAACCCTTCATCACGCATGCCCCCACTTGATCTAATCAAATGGGGCGTGGGGTCTAACCCTAGGTGGTTCAATCCTCTTCTAAAGAGGATTGGGTGCACTTGTTTCCCTTTGACTGAACCATGACTCAATTGAACCCTTCAATCCTAATCAAATTAGGAGTCATCATAGTTCATTAGATTAATAATTTATTAGGACTTAAGAAGTCTTAATCCAATTAGGACCTATTTAATTTTAGTTCTAATCCAATTAGGACTCGACTTTGAATCCGTAGTCCTAATCCAATTAGGACTTCTAGGAATCCTATTCTAAGTAGGAATCTAAATTGAATTCAAAATTCTAATCTAATTAGGATTGTAGGAATTCTATGTTAGATGTATGCCCTAGAAGCCAATTTGGCTGACACATTGTTGATTCTAGGGACATAATTTTGTACTTGACTATTTATTATTGAATAAATAAAAGGCATCTTTTCATTCATATTATTTATGTGTCTATGAATCGTCCAAGAAATTAATAAAATGATGATACATATTCTCAAGAGTTGAGAATTTGAGCCATGTATCATTGGTGATTAATTTCTAAATGCTCCTGATCAATGGATCATCACGAGGACGGTGATCGATCCGATCAGTGCACAGATCACTTTCCTTCTGGATGGACGAGACTTGAGTCCACAGTGTAGGGACACTGAAGTGATAGTGCAGGTGCTTGTTAGAGAACAAGGGTACTGAGCGTGACCAAGACAAGAAGTCACTTGGATGTCTATCCACTCGTCAGTGACTTGCTTGATGTTGCAGTAGTGTGACTGGTCCTTTGACCTGCGGTGCTTCGGCTACTCACAGTGAGGTTATTGTAGTTTGACTGCACACATACATGGTCTCTAGCCATATGGGTCCATGCAGTGTAGATTGGCTGCAGTAAGTTCACTGTAGGAGTAGGGTATGCACCTATAAGGAATCTATCGACCTTGATAGAAGAGGAGTGATCCTATGTGATTTGTTAGACTGAGTTCTAAGACCTTGGCCAGGGCAGTAATATAAAGTGGAAAAAGAGTTTTCCATTAGCGAACTCAAGTCGAATAAATCTTGACATATGACAGACGATGGGGTTTGACGAGTTGTCCATGACCTCCGTCCTGTAGGGATCCACGATAGTAGGACTGTATCACATGTTAACTGCACCTAGAGGTTCATCATTCCATTCTGCTGGGTAGCCACTACATGCTGCTAGGTGTCACTGGTGGATGGTGGGACTCATAGGGATTATCTTGATGATCGATAAACCCTAATGAGTTGAGTTGGAATCGTTCCAACCCATTGAAAGGAGTTTTCAATGATATAGTGATAGAGATCACAATATATCTCACTACCAGTCAGAATAGAACCTATGGGGTCACACACACTAGAAGTATTGACCGATCCGATGGTTGAAATCGTGATTAGGAATCACAAGAAATCAATTTGATTGATAAAAAGTTGAAGAAGGAAAAAGGAATTAATTAATTGGACTTGAAACAAGAATCCTACTTCGGGTAGGATACCTAGAGTTCTAATTGGATTAGGACTGGGATTCCTACTTGGAATAGGATTCCTCAATCCTAATGAGATTAGGAGTTTTGAATTAAAATTGGATTCCTACTTGGAGTAGGATTCCTAGAAATCCTAATTGGATTAGGACTTTGGATTCAAATAGAGTCCTAATTGGATTAGGACTAAAATTAAATAAATCCTAATTGGATTAGGATTCCTTAAGTCTAAATTAATTAATAATCTAATGAATCAACATGACTCCTAATTGGATTAGGATTGAAGAGTTCAATTGAGTCATGGTTCATTCAAGTCCTAATTGGATTAGGACTAGTATGCATTGAACCAAATTTGGCTAAGCCTAATCGAATTAGGACTAAACCGGATTAGGGCCTCCCAATCCTCATTAGATGAGGATTAGGGCAAACCAAGAGGAGGGCCGTACGCCCCCTCCTTCTTCTCTTCTTTGGTGCGGCAAGGTAAGAGGGGCCGGCGCCCCTCTTGGAAAATAGTATGGAGCTCCTAAAAGTTAGGAGCTCCACAATCTATTTAAAGGGGCTCAAGGGGCAGCACCTAGGGTATTGGGATTTCCTCTCCCTTGTGCCGTACGCCCTTCATCCTCCCCTTGGGTTTTCAGCCGCCATCAGCAAGAAGAGAGAAAGGGATTGCCGGCTCATCCTTCTTCTCTTGTTTGGGCTCCAACGCAAGCAAGGAAGAGAAGGCTGCAAAGGGTTCTTGTTCTTCTTCATCATCCCTCCTTCTTCTTCCTCCTCTCAAGCACTTTCAAGAGTTGAAAGAAAGAGAGGAGATCAGCCATCAAAGGAAGTCTCTGCAAGGGAGCTAGCACCCCGGGGAGACAAGGAAACGTTGATCGGATCTCTACTTCGTGTGGATACCCGTAGAGGCCGGACGTTTGAACGGCTTCAAGCGAACCCTCTTCCTAAAACCACGAATTCAGATTCGCGGTGATCATCTACCCGCGCAAGGTAAAGATTTGATCTTCCTATTAGTTTTAAAAGTTTTAATTCTTACCTAATTACGAAAGGTCTCGAAACAACGTTCATGTGATGAACGTCGAACTCGCGCATGCCGATTCCGCTGCCATCTGAAAAATTTTTGAAATATCAGCGGCATGGGCGGGTTCCCAACAGTGGTATCAGAGCCTAGGCTTCGTAGATTAAGGTAAGAATTAAATATCTAAAGGCATATTAGATCTGAAAATTAAATGATCATGCATGCTGAAAAATTCTGCATGCAGATTTTTCAGGGGTGCTGATTTTTACATGCTGATTTTTATGTGATAAAAAGATGATTCTAATTGCATTGTTAATGGGATTACAAAGTTTAGAATCATGATTAGCATGATCAGCGACCTATGTCATGATATAATCAGTTAAGTTTCAGATCTGAAAATTATAATTGTAGCATACGGTGATGATCATAGGATTCAACCCCTTTTGGTATCAAATGTAATGACCTGCGATGTGATCTGCGATGTCATGTAATTTTTCAGATGCTTGCATGCATCTTATTTGATATTTTGAGAGGCCTGCGTGCCTCCTAAAAGGAGATGTAAATTATTTTTATTTTTATTTTACATTTGGTTGTATTTCTGTGATGTGATGTACATCAACGATCAAGTTGAAGCAAAGGCATGAGATGAAAGGTGATCCAAGCGGTTGATGGCGATGGGATCAAGGGTTGATCAAGGATCGAATCAAGGAGGCTTGGAACCAATTCAAGAGTTGAAGACCACTTGATCAATTGATGTGCATGTGCTTGTAATACGACCTAATTAGAATCCATGATCATCACCTAGTTAAAGTTTAGCTTTAATTATTGCCGCGATTATAACTGCCTGCAATGCGCCGTTTGCATGTGATGTGAATGAGAGTCGGGTAGATAGGTCTACATGTGATGTAGCAAACCCAATTGAGACCTAAATCAAAACCTCCTCAATCAAGTCGAGAGTGAACCGACATGAGCAAGTCATATTAGATTAATTGATCTAATTGGTGTCTAGGAAAGCATGAAAGGTGGTTACTTAATTAGGACCTTACTCTCTGAGTAAGGGGAGCCTCCCACCTGCTTACCTGGCCAATTGTTCAATTACCTCTTATGAAAGGCTCAAGTTGCAAACACTAAGACCTGATTAACCAATATTAAGTCAATAGGTCTTCCACTGTAGTAGAGCTGCTAAGGCCTTTCTGATGTTGACTTGTCTCGGCTGGATACAGTGGTCAAGTTGCATTGGGGGGCTGGACCTCTCTATAGACATGAGATGTTGTAGGGTAAAGGTGGGGTTGGGCACCAATAACTGTTAGGTGAGGACCCAATGACGACTTTATTCCTACGGTTATACAGTGGGTCTGACTTAACTAAGAAATGAGACCAATAACTGTTAGGTGAGGTCTTCATGGCTTAGAGACCAAGTTGCACTGCAACATGCTTGAGAAGCATTGTACAAGAGTTGTACACTCATCCATCTATGTGTCACCAATAACTGTTAGGTGAGGTGGCATGTAAATTGGTGGGACCGCAGTACCCACTAGAAACTCTAGTCGTGTGGGATTTCCGTTTTTCTACCAGGGGAGTGTGAGGAATTCGAGAAAATAGTGGGAGTCACAATTTGTTCTAAAAGACCTTAGGACAGATTAGGATCAAGTACAAAAGTCTAACTAGAATCTTTACTCTCTGCAGATACAATGTCGGCTTCAAACCCTTTGACCCGTATTCTTGAGACCAACCGACTGACCGGAACCAATTACAAGGACTGGCTTAGAAATCTCAAAATAGTTTTGGACTGTGAGAAGATAGGCTACATACTCGATTCAGATATCCCCACATTACCAGCACGTCCCACTGATGTTCAGCGTGAGATGCATAAAAAGTGGTTGGACGATGACATTAGAGTAAAATGCTATATGATGGCATCTATGTCTAATGAACTCCAATGCCAGCATGAAAATATAAAGACTGCTAGGGACATACTGGCACGCCTGCAAGAGTTGTATGGTGAGCAAAGTCGCACAGCTCGTTTTGAAGTGTCCAAGAGGCTTTTCAAAGCGAAGATGCACGAGGGGCAGTCTGTCCATGATCACGGTCTGACCATGATCAAGGACCTAGAGGAGCTTGAGAAGCTCGGTATGGACATGCACAAGGAATTGCAAGTGGATTTGATCCTACAGTCACTTCCTGATTCATTTGGTCAGTTTATAGTAAACTACCACATGAATAAGATTGAATGCACTAAGACTGAACTAATCAACATGTTGGTAACTGCTGAGGGAGCCTTGAAAGGTTCAAGGGGCAATGTCCTCGCTGCTGAGTTGACTTCTGGTTCCAAGAGAAAGTCTACTTGGAAGAAAAAGAAGCCTGCAAAGAAGCAGAAGAAAGACAAGAATCCAAAGAAGGAAGTTCAAAAGAAAAAGGCTAACGACAAAGAAAAATGTTTCCACTGCAATGTCGAAGGCCACTGGAAGAGAAACTGTCCTTCATACCTCGAGAGCCTGAAGAACAAGAAAGGTGACACACCTTCAGAAGGTATAGACTTGCTCATTATTGAAACTAATCTAACGGTTTCTTCTACTTCTAGTTGGGTTATAGATTCTGGTTCTAGTGCTCATTTGTGCACTACCATGCAGGGTCTAAAGGAAAGTAGAAGGCTGGCGGAAGGTGCAGTAACCCTTCGGGTTGGCAACGGGGCAAAAGTTGCTGCTGTGGCTGTGGGCACCTACCATCTGCGACTACCGTCTGGATTTAGTTTAATACTTAGAGACTGTTATTATGTACCTGTTGCTAGCAGAAATTTGATTTCTGTTTCATGTCTAGCACAGGAAGGTCATGTTTTTACATTTGACAAAGACTGCTGTTCTATTTATTTGAGAAATAAAATAGTCGCACGTGGTTTCATGATTGACAGTCTCTATCATTTACATATGGATGTATCTGTGAATGTTACCGAGCAAGATGTGAGTGCCAAAGGATCCAAAAGATCCAGAGATGAGATAAACCAAAGGTATTTGTGGCACCTTAGGCTTGGCCATATTGGAGAGGACAGAATGAACAAAATGGATAAAGATGGGCTTTTAGGCTCATTGACTTCCGAGTCATATCCAGTTTGCGAGTCCTGTCTTCAAGGAAAGATGGCTAGACTGCCCTTTGTAGGACATGGGGAGAGGACCACCGAAATACTTACCCTAGTACATACAGATGTATGTGGCCCATTCGATGTGCTAGCCAGGGGACGTTATTCATACTTCATTACCTTTACCGATGATTATTCACGGTATGGGTATGTGTATCTTATGAGACACAAGTCTGAATCCTTTGAAAAGTTCAAAGAGTTCAAGAATGAAGTAGAAAAACAAACTGGAAAACCTCTTAAGGCCCTTCGATCAGATCGAGGAGGAGAATACCTTAGTGGGGAATTTCGGGACTATCTCAAAGAAAATGGCATAGTCTCACAATGGACACCTCCGGGTACACCTCAACTCAACGGGGTGTCAGAGAGGAGGAATCGGACCCTATTGGATATGGTCAGGTCCATGATGAGCTTCACTGATTTACCTATGTTTCTTTGGGGAGATGCCTTACTCACAGCGATTTATTTATTGAATAGAGTTCCCTCTAAATCCGTTCCTACCACACCGTATGAGATATGGCATGGTAAGAAACCAAGTCTGGGTCATCTCAAGATTTGGGGGTGTCCGGCCCACGTCAAGCGACTACAGGCGGACAAGTTAGAGGCTAGGACCATAAGTGCTCGTTTTATAGGATATCCTAAAGAGTCATTAGGATACAATTTTTACGTCTCAGAGGATCACAATGTGTTTGTGAGCCGTCATGCCATCTTCTTGGAAAATCAGTTTATCCTTGATAGAGGCAGTGGGAGGAAAATTGAGCTTGAAGAGAAAGTCTCTGAAAAGCAACGAGTCATGGATCCTATAGAACCTATTCATAAGGAGCCAGTACACGATGTCCCTCAACCACCTCGTAGATCTAGTAGGGTCTCCCATCCTCCCGATAGATACTTAGGTATACTAGAAGAGGATACCGAGAAAATGTTCCTAGTGGGAGATAGGGATCACATACAGGATCCCAAAACCTACAACGAGGCGATATCTGATATCGATTCCGAGAAATGGCTGAAAGCTATGAAGTCAGAGATAGACTCCATGCATTCCAACCAAGTCTGGACCTTAGTAGATCCACCAGAAGGTATTGTACCTATTGGATGCAAATGGATCTACAAAAGGAAAATAGGTTCGGATGGAGAGGTAGAGACCTATAAGGCAAGGCTTGTGGCGAAAGGGTATAGTCAGCGCGAAGGTATTGACTATCAGGAGACCTTTTCACCTGTAGCCATGCTAAAATCCATCCGGACATTGCTTGCCATTGCAGCATTTCATGACTATGAAATCTGGCAGATGGATGTGAAAACTGCTTTCCTGAATGGATATCTTGATGAAGATATCTATATGGAACAGCCTTTGGGTTTCACTTCCAGTGATGGAGATCACAAGGTCTGCAAGCTGCAAAGGTCCATCTATGGACTAAAGCAAGCCTCTCGGAGTTGGAACACTCGTTTCGATGATGCAATCAAAACGTTTGATTTCATCAAAAACGAAGAGGAACCATGTGTTTATAAAAAGGTTAGTGGGAGTGCTGTCATTTTTTCTCGTACTGTACGTAGATGACATTCTCCTGATTGGGAATGATATTCCCATGTTAACCTCGGTCAAGGTCTGGTTGTCAAAAGAATTCTCCATGAAAGACCTTGGGGAAGCATCCTATATTTTGGGAATAAAGGTCTATAGAGATAGATCTAAAAGGATGCTTGGCCTTTCACAGAAGATGTACATAGAGGAGGTGCTGAAGAGGTTCAGCATGGAAAACTCCAAGAGGGGTCTCTTACCCCTAAGGCATGGAATTCATCTCTCCAAGAAGATGTGCCCCAACACATCTGAGGAGATTCAACGCATGAGCAAGATTCCTTATGCATCGGCAATAGGAAGCCTCATGTATGCCATGCTATGTACACGACCTGATATAGCTCTTGCTGTGAGTGTCACAAGCAGATATCAGTCGAATCCAGGTGAAGAACACTGGACAGCTGTGAAGAATATTCTTAAGTACTTGAGAAGAACTAAAGATTTATTCTTGGTTTTTGGAGGATCATCAGAGTTAAAGGTAGAAGGGTACATAGATTCAGACTTCATGACTGATGTCGATGACAGGAAGTCAACATCTGGATACGTGTTCTTGTGCAATGGTGGTACGGTGAATTGGAAGAGTTCTAAACAACCGATCATTGCTGATTCTACTATGGAAGCCGAATACATCGCCGCCTCTGAAGCTGCTAAGGAAGGCTTCTGGTTCAAGAAATTCATTGCAGAGCTGGATGTGATGACATCAGATGCCATAACACTCTACTGCGATAACAATGGCGCCATAGCCCTTGCTAAGGAGCCAAGGTCTCATCAGAAGTCTAAGCATATAGAGCGGCGCTTTCACCTCATACGCGACTATGTGGAGAAGAAATATGTAGAGGTGCAGAGAGTAGACTCCGCGGATAACGTGGCAGACCCTTTCACTAAGCAGCTGAGTCAGCAAAAGACTGAAGCCCACCTTGAGAAGATGGGCCTAAGATATATGACCAATTGGCTTTAGTGCAAGTGGGAGATTGTTAGATGTATGCCCTAGAAGCCAATTTGGCTGACACATTGTTGATTCTAGGGACATAATTTTGTACTTGACTATTTATTATTGAATAAATAAAAGGCATCTTTTCATTCATATTATTTATGTGTCTATGAATCGTCCAAGAAATTAATAAAATGATGATACATATTCTCAAGAGTTGAGAATTTGAGCCATGTATCATTGGTGATTAATTTCTAAATGCTCCTGATCAATGGATCATCACGAGGACGGTGATCGATCCGATCAGTGCACAGATCACTTTCCTTCTGGATGGACGAGACTTGAGTCCACAGTGTAGGGACACTGAAGTGATAGTGCAGGTGCTTGTTAGAGAACAAGGGTACTGAGCGTGACCAAGACAAGAAGTCACTTGGATGTCTATCCACTCGTCAGTGACTTGCTTGATGTTGCAGTAGTGTGACTGGTCCTTTGACCTGCGGTGCTTCGGCTACTCACAGTGAGGTTATTGTAGTTTGACTGCACACATACATGGTCTCTAGCCATATGGGTCCATGCAGTGTAGATTGGCTGCAGTAAGTTCACTGTAGGAGTAGGGTATGCACCTATAAGGAATCTATCGACCTTGATAGAAGAGGAGTGATCCTATGTAATTTGTTAGACTGAGTTCTAAGACCTTGGCCAGGGCAGTAATATAAAGTGGAAAAAGAGTTTTCCATTAGCGAACTCAAGTCGAATAAATCTTGACATATGACAGACGATGGGGTTTGACGAGTTGTCCATGACCTCCGTCCTGTAGGGATCCACGATAGTAGGACTGTATCACATGTTAACTGCACCTAGAGGTTCATCATTCCATTCTGCTGGGTAGCCACTACATGCTGCTAGGTGTCACTGGTGGATGGTGGGACTCATAGGGATTATCTTGATGATCGATAAACCCTAATGAGTTGAGTTGGAATCGTTCCAACCCATTGAAAGGAGTTTTCAATGATATAGTGATAGAGATCACAATATATCTCACTACCAGTCAGAATAGAACCTATGGGGTCACACACACTAGAAGTATTGACCGATCCGATGGTTGAAATCGTGATTAGGAATCACAAGAAATCAATTTGATTGATAAAAAGTTGAAGAAGGAAAAAGGAATTAATTAATTGGACTTGAAACAAGAATCCTACTTCGGGTAGGATACCTAGAGTTCTAATTGGATTAGGACTGGGATTCCTACTTGGAATAGGATTCCTCAATCCTAATGAGATTAGGAGTTTTGAATTAAAATTGGATTCCTACTTGGAGTAGGATTCTTAGAAATCCTAATTGGATTAGGACTTCGGATTCAAATAGAGTCCTAATTGGATTAGGACTAAAATTAAATAAATCCTAATTGGATTAGGATTCCTTAAGTCTAAATTAATTAATAATCTAATGAATCAACATGACTCCTAATTGGATTAGGATTGAAGAGTTCAATTGAGTCATGGTTCATTCAAGTCCTAATTGGATTAGGACTAGTATGCATTGAACCAAATTTGGCTAAGCCTAATCGAATTAGGACTAAACCGGATTAGGGCCTCCCAATCCTCATTAGATGAGGATTAGGGCAAACCAAGAGGAGGGCCGTACGCCCCCTCCTTCTTCTCTTCTTTGGTGCGGCAAGGTAAGAGGGGCCGGCGCCCCTCTTGGAAAATAGTATGGAGCTCCTAAAAGTTAGGAGCTCCACAATCTATTTAAAGGGGCTCAAGGGGCAGCACCTAGGGTATTGGGATTTCCTCTCCCTTGTGCCGTACGCCCTTCATCCTCCCCTTGGGTTTTCAGCCGCCATCAGCAAGAAGAGAGAAAGGGATTGCCGGCTCATCCTTCTTCTCTTGTTTGGGCTCCAACGCAAGCAAGGAAGAGAAGGCTGCAAAGGGTTCTTGTTCTTCTTCATCATCCCTCCTTCTTCTTCCTCCTCTCAAGCACTTTCAAGAGTTGAAAGAAAGAGAGGAGATCAGCCATCAAAGGAAGTCTCTGCAAGGGAGCTAGCACCCCGGGGAGACAAGGAAACGTTGATCGGATCTCTACTTCGTGTGGATACCCGTAGAGGCCGGACGTTTGAACGGCTTCAAGCGAACCCTCTTCCTAAAACCACGAATTCAGATTCGCGGTGATCATCTACCCGCGCAAGGTAAAGATTTGATCTTCCTATTAGTTTTAAAAGTTTTAATTCTTACCTAATTACGAAAGGTCTCGAAACAACGTTCATGTGATGAACGTCGAACTCGCGCATGCCGATTCCGCTGCCATCTGAAAAATTTTTGAAATATCAGCGGCATGGGCGGGTTCCCAACAGTGGTATCAGAGCCTAGGCTTCGTAGATTAAGGTAAGAATTAAATATCTAAAGGCATATTAGATCTGAAAATTAAATGATCATGCATGCTGAAAAATTCTGCATGCAGATTTTTCAGGGGTGCTGATTTTTACATGCTGATTTTTATGTGATAAAAAGATGATTCTAATTGCATTGTTAATGGGATTACAAAGTTTAGAATCATGATTAGCATGATCAGCGACCTATGTCATGATATAATCAGTTAAGTTTCAGATCTGAAAATTATAATTGTAGCATACGGTGATGATCATAGGATTCAACCCCTTTTGGTATCAAATGTAATGACCTGCGATGTGATCTGCGATGTCATGTAATTTTTCAGATGCTTGCATGCATCTTATTTGATATTTTGAGAGGCCTGCGTGCCTCCTAAAAGGAGATGTAAATTATTTTTATTTTTATTTTACATTTGGTTGTATTTCTGTGATGTGATGTACATCAACGATCAAGTTGAAGCAAAGGCATGAGATGAAAGGTGATCCAAGCGGTTGATGGCGATGGGATCAAGGGTTGATCAAGGATCGAATCAAGGAGGCTTGGAACCAATTCAAGAGTTGAAGACCACTTGATCAATTGATGTGCATGTGCTTGTAATACGACCTAATTAGAATCCATGATCATCACCTAGTTAAAGTTTAGCTTTAATTATTGCCGCGATTATAACTGCCTGCAATGCGCCGTTTGCATGTGATGTGAATGAGAGTCGGGTAGATAGGTCTACATGTGATGTAGCAAACCCAATTGAGACCTAAATCAAAACCTCCTCAATCAAGTCGAGAGTGAACCGACATGAGCAAGTCATATTAGATTAATTGATCTAATTGGTGTCTAGGAAAGCATGAAAGGTGGTTACTTAATTAGGACCTTACTCTCTGAGTAAGGGGAGCCTCCCACCTGCTTACCTGGCCAATTGTTCGATTACCTCTTATGAAAGGCTCAAGTTGCAAACACTAAGACCTGATTAACCAATATTAAGTCAATAGGTCTTCCACTGTAGTAGAGCTGCTAAGGCCTTTCTGATGTTGACTTGTCTCGGCTGGATACAGTGGTCAAGTTGCATTGGGGGGCTGGACCTCTCTATAGACATGAGATGTTGTAGGGTAAAGGTGGGGTTGGGCACCAATAACTGTTAGGTGAGGACCCAATGACGACTTTATTCCTACGGTTATACAGTGGGTCTGACTTAACTAAGAAATGAGACCAATAACTGTTAGGTGAGGTCTTCATGGCTTAGAGACCAAGTTGCACTGCAACATGCTTGAGAAGCATTGTACAAGAGTTGTACACTCATCCATCTATGTGTCACCAATAACTGTTAGGTGAGGTGGCATGTAAATTGGTGGGACCGCAGTACCCACTAGAAACCCTAGTCGTGTGGGATTTCCGTTTTTCTACCAGGGGAGTGTGAGGAATTCGAGAAAATAGTGGGAGTCACAATTTGTTCTAAAAGACCTTAGGACAGATTAGGATCAAGTACAAAAGTCTAACTAGAATCTTTACTCTCTGCAGATACAATGTCGGCTTCAAACCCTTTGACCCGTATTCTTGAGACCAACCGACTGACCGGAACCAATTACAAGGACTGGCTTAGAAATCTCAAAATAGTTTTGGACTGTGAGAAGATAGGTTACATACTCGATTCAGATATCCCCACATTACCAGCACGTCCCACTGATGTTCAGCGTGAGATGCATAAAAAGTGGTTGGACGATGACATTAGAGTAAAATGCTATATGATGGCATCTATGTCTAATGAACTCCAATGCCAGCATGAAAATATAAAGACTGCTAGGGACATACTGGCACGCCTGCAAGAGTTGTATGGTGAGCAAAGTCGCACAGCTCGTTTTGAAGTGTCCAAGAGGCTTTTCAAAGCGAAGATGCGCGAGGGGCAGTCTGTCCATGATCACGGTCTGACCATGATCAAGGACCTAGAGGAGCTTGAGAAGCTCGGTATGGACATGCACAAGGAATTGCAAGTGGATTTGATCCTACAGTCACTTCCTGATTCATTTGGTCAGTTTATAGTAAACTACCACATGAATAAGATTGAATGCACTAAGACTGAACTAATCAACATGTTGGTAACTGCTGAGGGAGCCTTGAAAGGTTCAAGGGGCAATGTCCTCGCTGCTGAGTTGACTTCTGGTTCCAAGAGAAAGTCTACTTGGAAGAAAAAGAAGCCTGCAAAGAAGCAGAAGAAAGACAAGAAGCCAAAGAAGGAAGTTCAAAAGAAAAGGCTAACGACAAAGAAAAATGTTTCCACTGCAATGTCGAAGGCCACTGGAAGAGAAACTGTCCTTCATACCTCGAGAGCCTGAAGAACAAGAAAGGTGACACACCTTCAGAAGGTATAGACTTGCTCATTATTGAAACTAATCTAACGGTTTCTTCTACTTCTAGTTGGGTTATAGATTCTGGTTCTAGTGCTCATTTGTGCACTACCATGCAGGGTCTAAAGGAAAGTAGAAGGCTGGCGGAAGGTGCAGTAACCCTTCGGGTTGGCAACGGGGGCAAAAGTTGCTGCTGTGGCTGTGGGCACCTACCATCTGCGACTACCGTCTGGATTTAGTTTAATACTTAGAGACTGTTATTATGTACCTGTTGCTAGCAGAAATTTGATTTCTGTTTCATGTCTAGCACAGGAAGGTCATGTTTTTACATTTGACAAAGACTGCTGTTCTATTTATTTGAGAAATAAAATAGTCGCACGTGGTTTCATGATTGACAGTCTCTATCATTTACATATGGATGTATCTGTGAATGTTACCCGAGCAAGATGTGAGTGCCAAAGGATCCAAAAGATCCAGAGATGAGATAAAACCAAAGGTATTTGTGGCACCTTAGGCTTGGCCATATTGGAGAGGACAGAATGAACAAAATGGATAAAGATGGGCTTTTAGGCTCATTGACTTCCGAGTCATATCCAGTTTGCGAGTCCTGTCTTCAAGGAAAGAATGGCTAGACTGCCCTTTGTAGGACATGGGGAGAGGACCACCGAAATACTTACCCTAGTACATACAGATGTATGTGGCCCATTCGATGTGCTAGCCAGGGGACGTTATTCATACTTCATTACCTTTACCGATGATTATTCACGGTATGGGTATGTGTATCTTATGAGACACAAGTCTGAATCCTTTGAAAAGTTCAAAGAGTTCAAGAATGAAGTAGAAAAACAAACTGGAAAACCTCTTAAGGCCCTTCGATCAGATCGAGGAGGAGAATACCTTAGTGGGGAATTCCGGGACTATCTCAAAGAAAAACGGCATAGTCCTCACAATGGACACCTCCGGGTACACCTCAACTCAACGGGGTGTCAGAGAGGAGGAATCGGACCCTATTGGATATGGTCAGGTCCATGATGAGCTTCACTGATTTACCTATGTTTCTTTGGGGAGATGCCTTACTCACAGCGATTTATTTATTGAATAGAGTTCCCTCTAAATCCGTTCCTACCACACCGTATGAGATATGGCATGGTAAGAAACCAAGTCTGGGTCATCTCAAGATTTGGGGGTGTCCGGCCCACGTCAAGCGACTACAGGCGGACAAGTTAGAGGCTAGGACCATAAGTGCTCGTTTTATAGGATATCCTAAAGAGTCATTAGGATACAATTTTTACGTCTCAGAGGATCACAATGTGTTTGTGAGCCGTCATGCCATCTTCTTGGAAAATCAGTTTATCCTTGATAGAGGCAGTGGGAGGAAAATTGAGCTTGAAGAGAAAGTCTCTGAAAAGCAACGAGTCATGGATCCTATAGAACCTATTCATAAGGAGCCAGTACACGATGTCCCTCAACCACCTCGTAGATCTAGTAGGGTCTCCCATCCTCCCGATAGATACTTAGGTATACTAGAAGAGGATACCGAGGAAATGTTCCTAGTGGGAGATAGGGATCACATACAGGATCCCAAAACCTACAACGAGGCGATATCTGATATCGATTCCGAGAAATGGCTGAAAGCTATGAAGTCAGAGATAGACTCCATGCATTCCAACCAAGTCTGGACCTTAGTAGATCCACCAGAAGGTATTGTACCTATTGGATGCAAATGGATCTACAAAAGAAAAATAGGTTCGGATGGAGAGGTAGAGACCTATAAGGCAAGGCTTGTGGCGAAAGGGTATAGTCAGCGCGAAGGTATTGACTATCAGGAGACCTTTTCACCTGTAGCCATGCTAAAATCCATCCGGACATTGCTTGCCATTGCAGCATTTCATGACTATGAAATCTGGCAGATGGATGTGAAAACTGCTTTCCTGAATGGATATCTTGATGAAGATATCTATATGGAACAGCCTTTGGGTTTCACTTCCAGTGATGGAGATCACAAGGTCTGCAAGCTGCAAAGGTCCATCTATGGACTAAAGCAAGCCTCTCGGAGTTGGAACACTCGTTTCGATGATGCAATCAAAACGTTTGATTTCATCAAAAACGAAGAGGAACCATGTGTTTATAAAAAGGTTAGTGAGAGTGCTGTCATTTTTCTCGTACTGTACGTAGATGACATTCTCCTGATTGGGAATGATATTCCCATGTTAACCTCGGTCAAGGTCTGGTTGTCAAAAGAATTCTCCATGAAAGACCTTGGGGAAGCATCCTATATTTTGGGAATAAAGGTCTATAGAGATAGATCTAAAAGGATGCTTGGCTTTTCACAGAAGATGTACATAGAGGAGGTGCTGAAGAGGTTCAGCATGGAAAACTCCAAGAGGGGTCTCTTACCCCTAAGGCATGGAATTCATCTCTCCAAGAAGATGTGCCCCAACACATCTGAGGAGATTCAACGCATGAGCAAGATTCCTTATGCATCGGCAATAGGAAGCCTCATGTATGCCATGCTATGTACACGACCTGATATAGCTCTTGCTGTGAGTGTCACAAGCAGATATCAGTCGAATCCAGGTGAAGAACACTGGACAGCTGTGAAGAATATTCTTAAGTACTTGAGAAGAACTAAAGATTTATTCTTGGTTTTTGGAGGATCATCAGAGTTAAAGGTAGAAGGGTACACAGATTCAGACTTCATGACTGATGTCGATGACAGGAAGTCAACATCTGGATACGTGTTCTTGTGCAATGGTGGTACGGTGAATTGGAAGAGTTCTAAACAACCGATCATTGCTGATTCTACTATGGAAGCCGAATACATCGCCGCCTCTGAAGCTGCTAAGGAAGGCTTCTGGTTCAAGAAATTCATTGCAGAGCTGGATGTGATGACATCAGATGCCATAACACTCTACTGCGATAACAATGGCGCCATAGCCCTTGCTAAGGAGCCAAGGTCTCATCAGAAGTCTAAGCATATAGAGCGGGCGCTTTCACCTCATACGCGACTATGTGGAGAAGAAATATGTAGAGGTGCAGAGAGTAGACTCCGCGGATAACGTGGCAGACCCTTTCACTAAGCAGCTGAGTCAGCAAAAGACTGAAGCCCACCTTGAGAAGATGGGCCTAAGATATATGACCAATTGGCTTTAGTGCAAGTGGGAGATTGTTAGATGTAATGCCCTAGAAAGCCAATTTGGCTGACACATTGTTGATTCTAGGACATAATTTTGTACTTGACTATTTATTATTGAATAAATAAAAGGCATCTTTTCAATTCATATTATTTATGTGTCTATGAATCATCCAAGAAATTAATAAAATGATGAACATATTCTCAAGAGTTGAGAATTTGAGCCATGTATCATTGGTGATTAATTTCTAAATGCTCCTGATCAATGGATCATCACGAGGACGGTGATCGATCCGATCAGTGCACCAGACACTTTCCTTTTGGATGGACGAGACTTGAGTCCACAGTGTAGGGACACTGAAGTGATAGTGCAGGTGCTTGTTAGAGAACAAGGGTACTGAGCGTGACCAAGACAAGAAGTCACTTGGATGTCTATCCACTCGTCAGTGACTTGCTTGCATGTTGCAGTAGTGTGACTGGTCCTTTGACCTGCGTGCTTCGGCTACTCACAGTGAGGTTATTGTAGTTTGACTGCACACATACATGGTCTCTAGCCATATGGGTCCATGCAGTGTAGATTGGCTGCAGTAAGTTCACTGTAGGAGTAGGGTATGCACCTATAAGGAATCTATCGACTTTGATAGAAGAGGAGTGATCCTATGTGATTTGTTAGACTGAGTTCTAAGACCTTGGCCAGGGCAGTAAAGTGGAAGAAAGAGTTTTCCACTATCGAACTCAAGTCGAATAAATCTTGACATATGACAGACGATGGGGTTTGACGAGTTGTCCATGACCTCCGTCCTGTAGGGGTCCACGATAGTAGGACTGTATCACACGTTAACTGCACCTAGAGGTTCATCATTCCATTCTGCTGGGTAGCCACTACATGCTGCTAGTGTCACTGGTGGATGGTGGGACTCATAGGGATTATCTTGATGATCGATAAACCCTAATGAGTTGAGTTGGAATCGTTCCAACCCATTGAAAGGAGTTTTCAATGATATAGTGATAGAGATCACACATATATCTCACTACCAGTCAGAATAGAACCTATGGGTCACACACACTAGAAGTATTGACCGATCCGATGGGTTGAAATCGTGATTAGGAATCACAAGAAATCAATTTGATTGATAAAAAGTTGAAGAAGGAAAAGGAATTAATTAATTTGGACTTGAAACAAGAATCCTACTTCGGGTAGGATACCTAGAGTTCTAATTGGATTAGGACTGGGATTCCTACTTGGAATAGGATTCCTCAATCCTAATGAGATTAGGAGTTTTTGAATTAAAATTGGATTCCTACTTGGAGTAGGATTCCTAGAAATCCTAATTGGATTAGGACTTCGGATTCAAATAGAGTCCTAATTGGATTAGGACTAAAATTAAATAAATCCTAATTGGATTAGGATTCCTTAAGTCTAAATTAATTAATAATCTAATGAATCAACATGACTCCTAATTGGATTAGGATTGAAGAGTTCAATTGAGTCATGGTTCATTCAAGTCCTAATTGGATTAGGACTAGTATGCATTGAACCAAATTTGGCTAAGCCTAATCGAATTAGGACTAAACCGGATTAGGGGCCTCCCAATCCTCATTAGATGAGGATTAGGGCAAACCAAGAGGAGGGCCGTACGCCCCCTCCTTCTTCTCTTCTTTGGTGCGGCAAGGTAAGAGGGGCCGGCGCCCCTCTTGGAAAATAGTATGGAGCTCCTAAAAGTTAGGAGCTCCACAATCTATTTAAAGGGGCTCAAGGGGCAGCACCTAGGGTATTGGGATTTCCTCTCCCTTGTGCCGTACGCCCTTCATCCTCCCCTTGGGTTTCAGCCGCCATCAGCAAGAAGAGAGAAAGGGATTGCCGGCTCATCCTTCTTCTCTTGTTTGGGCTCCAACGCAAGCAAGGAAGAGAAGGCTGCAAAGGGTTCTTGTTCTTCTTCATCATCCCTCCTTCTTCTTCCTCCTCTCAAGCACTTTCAAGAGTTGAAAGAAAGAGAGGAGATCAGCCATCAAAGGAAGTCTCTGCAAGGGAGCTAGCACCCCGGGGAGACAAGAAACGTTGATCGGATCTCTACTTCGTGTGGATACCCGTAGAGGCCGGACGTTTGAACGGCTTCAAGCGAACCCTCTTCCTAAAACCACGAATTCAGATTCGCGGTGATCATCTACCCGCGCAAGGTAAGATTTGATCTTCCTATTAGTTTTAAAAGTTTTAATTCTTACCTAATTACGAAAGGTCTCGAAACAACGTTCATGTGATGAACGTCGAACTCGCGCATGCCGATTCCGCTGCCATCTGAAAAATTTTTGAAATATCAGCGGCATGGGCGGGTTCCCAACATTCTCCAAGTAGGACTTCCAGTCCTAATTCAATTAGGACTCTAGAATCCCACTCCAAGTAGGATTTATGTTTAAGTCCAATTAATCAATTTCCATTGTTCCTTCTTCTATTGATTATCAATTGAATTGATTACTTGTGATTCATAATCATTTTTCAACCATCGGATCGGTCAATACCTCTAGTGTGTGTGACCCATAGGTTCTATTCTGACTGGTAGTGAGATATATTGCGATCTCTATCACAATATCATTGAAAACTCCTTTCAATGGGTTGGAACGTTCCAACTCAACTCATCAGGATTTATTGATCATCGAGATATTTTCTGTGAGTCTCCACCATCTACCAGTGACACCTAGCAGCATGTAGTGGCTACCCAGCAGAATGGAAATGATGAACCTCTAGATGCAGTTATCGTATGATACAGTCCTACTATCGTGGATCCCTACAGGACGGAGGTCATGGATAACTCGTCAAACCCCATCGTCTGTCATATGTCAAGATTTATTCGACTTAGTTCGAGAGTGGAAAACTCTTTCTCCATTGTACAATCTGCCCGGCCAAGGTCTTACGAACTCAGTCTTATAAATCACATAGGATCTCTCCTTATCTATCAAGGTCGATAGTTCCTTGTAGGTGCGTACCCTACTCCTACAGTGAACCTACTGCAGCCAATCTACACTGCATGGACCCATATGGCTAGAGACCATGTATACGTGCAGTCAAACTACAATAACCTTACTGTGAGTAGCCGAAGCACCGCAGGTCAAAGGACCAGTTATACTACTGCAACATCAAGCAAGTCACTGATGAGTAGATAGACATCCAAGTGACTTCTTGTCATTGGTCACGCTCAGTACCTTTGTTCTTAACAAGCATCTGCACTATTACTTCAGTGTCGCCACACTGTGGACTCGAGTCTCGTCCATTTATAAGAAAAGCAATATGTGCACTGATCGGATCGATCACCGTCCTCGTGATGATCCATTGATCAGGAGCATTCAGAAATTAATCACCAATGATGCATGGCTTAAATTCTTAACTCTTAAGAATATGCATCATCATCTTATTAATTCTTGGACGATTCATAGACACATAAACAATATGAATGAAAAAGATATCTTTTATTTATTCAATAATAAATAGTCAAGTACAAAATTATATCCTAGATTTAACAATGTATCAGCCAATTGGCTTCTAGGGCATACATCTAACAATCTCCCACTTGCACTAAAGCCAATTAATCATATATCTAAGTTCCATCTTCTCAAGGTGGGCTTCAGTCTTTTGCTAACTCAGCTGCTTAGTGAACGGGTCCGCCACGTTGTTCGCGGAGTCTACTCTCTGCACTTTGACATACTTCTTCTCAACATAGTCGCGTATGAGGTGGAAGCGCCGCTCTATAATGCTTGGACTTCTGATGAGATCTTGGCTCCTTAGCAAGAGCTATGGCGCCATTATTATCGCAGTAGAGTGTTATGGCATCTGATGTCATCACGTCCAACTCTGTAATGATTTCTTGAAACCAGAAGCCTTCTTTAGCAGCTTTAGAGGCGGCGATGTATTCAGCTTCCATAGTAGAATCAACAATGATCGATTGTTTAGAACTTTTTCAATTCACCGTACCACCATTGCACAAGAACACATATTCAGATGTTGACTTTCTATCATCGATATCAGTCATGAAGTCTGAATCTGTGTACCCTTCTACCTTTAACTTTGATGTTCCTCCAAAGACCAAGAATAAATCTTTAGTTCTTCTCAAGTACTTAAGAACATTCTTCATAGCTGTCCAGTGTTCTTTACCTGGATTCGACTGATACTTGCTAGTGACACTCACAGCAAGTACTATATCAGGTCGTGTACATAGCATGGCATACATGAGGGCTCCCCTATTGGTCGATGCATAAGGGATCTTGCTAATGCGTTGAATCTCTTCAGATGTGTTGGGGCACATCTTCTTGGAGAGCATGAATTCCATGCCTTAGGGGTAAGAGACCCTTTTAGAGTTTTACATGCTGAACCTTTTCAGCACTTTCTCTATGTACATCTTCTATGATAGGCCAAGCATCCTTTTAGATCTATCTCTATAGACCTTAATCCCCAAAATATAGGATGCTTCCTAAGGTCTTTCATGGAAATTTTTAACAATTTAACAACCAGACCTTGAATTGAGGTTAGCATGGGAATATCATTCCCTATCAGGCGGATGTCGTCCACGTACAGTACGAGGAACACGATAGCACTCCCACTAACCTTCTTATAGACACACGGTTCTCTTCATTCTTGATAAAATTAAATATTTTGATTGCATCATTGAAACGAGGTATTCCAACTCCGAGATGCCTTGCTTTAGTCCATAAATGGACCTTTTTGCAGCTTGCAGACCTTGTGATCTCCATCCCTGGAAGTGAAACCCAAAGGCTGCCTCTATATAGATATCTTCATCAAGATGTACATTCAGGAAAGCTGTTTTCACATCCATCTGCCAAATTTCATAATCACGAAATGCTGCAAATGGAAAGCAATGTTCGGATGGATTTCAACATGGCTACAGGTGAAAGGTTTCCCTGATAGTCAATACTTTCGCGCTGACTATACCCTTTCGCCACTAGCCTTGCTTTATAGGTTCTCTACTTTCCATCCGAACCTATTTTCCTTTTGTGGATCCATTTGCATCCAATAGGTATAATACCTTCTGGTGGATCCACTAAAGTTTTAGACTTGGTTGGAATGTGTGGAGTCTAACTCTGACTACATAGCTTCCAGCCTTTTTTCGGAATCGATATCTGATATCGCCTCGTTGTAGGTTTTGGGATCCTCTATGTGTTCCGTATCTCCCATGAGGAACATTTTCTTAGTATCCTCTTCAAGCATACCTAATCTATCAGGACAATGGGAGACCCTACTAGATCTGCCGAGGTGGAACGTGTACTGGCTCTGTATGAATGGGTTCCATAGGATCCATTACTTGTTGCTTTTTAGAGACTTTCTCTTCAAGCTCAGTTTTCCTCCCACTGTCTCTATATAAGGATAAACTGTTTTTCCAATAAGATGGCATATCGCTTACAAAAATATTGTGATCCTCTGAGACATAAAAATTGTATCCTAATGA